>NW_015390038.1:3811-37041 GCF_001527695.2 Protobothrops mucrosquamatus
CTTTAGAATTCAACATCCATTCAGCTACAAAGTTTCTCCAAACATACAAAATGAAAAGAATTTCAAAGTTTACACATGCGCTTTTTCAAATCGCATAGCATTTGCCAACGTTTAAGGATGACGTAGAAAGCAAACAAGCTAGTTGTTTTGTAACACCTACTGTTTTACCTTGAGACAGGAATAAAACACTGTAAAGAATTAGATGATTGCTAGAAGAAAGAGTGAAAATCAAGTCTTGATGGTTCTTGAAACAGTTCACAATTGGTGCCTTGAATCGCAAAGCTGTGAAAAAGATAAATTTCATGCTGAGAAAAAAATTAAAATGAATTTACCAATGTTGTAATCCCCCTGTACAAATATTGAACTGCTCTGCAGAGTTCAGATCAGTACACTCAGCAAGGTAAACTGGAAAAAGTGTAAAAATGTTGTTGTGAAATAATGTTTTCTCTAGGATGATATTCTCTTTTTCTCAACATACTAGATGAGGGTGTGGGGTGTGGGAGTGAGATAGAAGTGCATAAAAGTATGAGTGGTATAGAGAAAGTAGATACAGGTAGTCCTCAACTTACAACACTTCATTTAGTGACCATTCAAAGTTAAAATGGCACTGAAAAAAGTGACATGACTGTTTTTCACACTTACAACCATTGCAGCATCCTCATGGTCGCATGATCAGAATTCAGATACTTGGTAACTCACTCATATTTATGACGGTTGCAGTGTCCTCTGATCATGTGATCTCCTTTTGCAACTTTCTAACAGGCAAAGTCAATGGGAAAGCCAGATTCAGTTATTTCCATCCATTGCTTCTTGTCCTGCCCTCAGGTGCTTTGGAGAATAGCTTGACTCCCTCTTCTTTGTGGCAGCCCCTGAGGTATTGGAAGACTGCTATCATGTCCCCCCTCGTCCTTCTCTTCATTAAACTAGACATACCCAATTCCAGCAACCGTTCCTCATATGTTTTAGCCTCCAGTCCCCTAGTCATCTTTGTTGCTCTTCTCTGTACTCTTTCTAGAGTCTCAGCATCTTTTTTACATCGTGGTGACCAAAACTGGATGCAGTATTCCAAGTGTGGCCTTACCAGAGTGCAAGACACAGAATAATAGTCTGAAGCAGGAATGTAGAAAACATTCTTTACATTGCAAGTTCAGGATAGTCCATGTCTGCACCGAAACAGATGTTCCAGGCAGAATCATATATAAAAATAACCTTCCATAGCCTAATCCTAGTGGCAGCTAAGCAGAGGTAGCAAAATGAAGCTGTTGGAAAGATTGTGGAATGGATGGGTCCAGTTGTATAGCTTGCCACCCAATGTTCTTGGCTTCAAGGATAAGAAGTGACAGAGAAAGGGAGGGGCCGGAAGATTGACAGATGGTTCAGTTCACAGGTATGGAGCAGAGGAGAGAAGCAAAGCATGCCTGCTGTGTTCTACCTAATTGCCCTATAAAAAAAACTCTGGATTTTATTTAGCAGAAATCTTGAACAGCCAAAATATTCCGGGTTCTGATTCTGTGGAATCACAGCCCACCTGGAACAGGTTGACAGAACATTCACAACTCAGTATGTTTATTTCAGATTGAAAGCAAGGTACCATCTACTATCGTATTTCATTCACGCTCACCTTACATGGATGCCTATTCCAGTTGAACATTAGGAAAAACATAGAGGAGCCTGACAGTGAAACCAATCATCAGGGGAAATAACTCTCATCTAGTGGATGACTTCAAGAAGAGGCTGGCAGTCATTGATTAGGGAGATTTCAATTTGAATTCCTGCCTTTTAAAAAAATGATAATATTTATATGGTCATTTATATCTCACAAAATATGATTCTTGGCAGCAAACAATAAAAAACCCGCAATATGAACAATATTTAAAATAATTTAATACAATATTATTAAAAGGCTAAGAAAAATCATTGGGTTCATTAGATGTTACAAACAATGTAGCCATCTCATTTAATCACAATTCCCTTGAGACACCATTTACTTATGCTGGGCTTACAAATCAGCTCTGAATTTCTTTAAATGATGGCTGGTAATATATCCTGTGTTATACAGATTGGAGCTTATAAATCTTCACTAAATGTAAATGTATACATAAATACATTAAAAACTAGGCGGCTCTGAGTACATTGATACAGCAGTACATTTTCAATTTAGTGGAATTTATAAGTCAAGATACTTCAGGTTTGGATAAATGTGAAGTTGCTTGCTTCCTTGAAAATATTTAGGAATTTTCATTAGATTTGAACCAGTCTTGAGCACTCAGTGGCCCCTTTTTGGTACTATGAATAGAGGAAGTTTAAGAGAAGTGAAAAAAGGATTTTTTTTTCACAATCAGTCAGCTAATGCTGACTGGGGAATTCTGGGAGTTGAAGTCCACACATCTTAAAGTTGTCAAGGTTGAGAAACACTCCCCTAGCCTGTGGCTTCACCAAGTAACTCACTGGACATCACTAAAAGAGGCTTATTCCGGCCTCCTTTCAAACTGGTCTCCATAATACTTACCAGGTTAGCACCGATCCTGGATATTAGATGTTTTCTGAGCAGCCAATCTGCAACTAAAAGCAAGAACTTTTGGGTTGTGTTGGCTTGAAGAAAACTACCATAATTACTTTATAGTTATGAAAGCTATTAAAATAGAGCCAAGCCACGTAGAACTGGACCTTTTGATATGGGGTTTGCTTTTTGACATTTTCTATCACAAAAGACTCATGTGACTAATTTGTGCCATTTAAATAATGGGATTAGAAGTAGGCCTGCCTGAGATAAAACATTCTTAACAGTTTACAGCTTTGTAAACTGTGAATAGTGTTCCCACTTCAATCATATTTGAATGTGGCACAAAAAACAAGAACACATTATTTATTTCTTTATTACTTTAATTTATATAGCTGCCCATCTCACACACATGACTCTGGGTAGCTTACAACAGTTAAAACACAAAGCAATACAATATAAATACAATATAACATACAACTTACAAAAGCAAATAAAAACATAAAAAGATATTGTGTTCTAGTTATATTGTGTTCGGAGTGTTAGTCTTATCCCATTCCCAGGAGTTAGATGTCATGTTTTTATATTAGTTATACAAAACAAAAAAAGAGGGTAGGAAATATTGTGCCATATTTCCTGAAACATACTCTTCTGGTTTGGCTTAAGGTCATTGGGCTGGATCAATGATCAATTAATTTATGAACTGCAATTACAGTAACATGAGCTGTTACAATAAAATGCCATTTGGCACTGCCACCACTATGTGGCGGCAAAATACCAAAATCAGTTCGCCTATTTTTTTTTTCCTTAGAGGAGGTATGGGGAAGTTTACCATATATCTGAACAGGCAAAGGAGGACAGGAACAATTAAAAAAGAGGACAAATGGGATGGGAGGAGATAATCCATTAATTGTTTAACTTTTTTGGTCCACAACAAAATTTACATTGGAAAACTGCCCTCCAAATGTACTTAGACCTCCACATGTTTAAAATTGTTTTGTTCAGCATCAAAAAGACTGGTTCTTCAACTTCAATATTTTTCCAACAAATCTTTATTTTCAAGAACATATTGCTAGAAGCCAACTGCTAGAATCAGAAAATCAAATAATATAAATCTAGGCTACTTGAATGCCAATTGATGAAAGGAAGATAAAGTTTACAAGGTCACAATACCCCAAAGTTTGAATGACTTCTTGTTGTGAAAACGGTCCAGTTTTTTTTTTTAAAACACTCAAAAAATCCAGACAATATTTAAGGCTATGCCTGGCAGATAGAGGACATGAGGGCAAAAGAAGAAGCCATGTCCTCCTTTTGCTGGACATTTGGTAACACTAGATGCCGAGTTTATTAGGCCAATCTAGTACACAACAACTCTGCTACTATTCCTGTCTGATTTCCAATCAGAAATCATACAGTCAGAAATCACCATTGTAACCATCAGTGATGCAGCTTGAACAGGCAAGAACACATATATTGTATGTATACGCCAAGTGTAATGTCTCATTCACAAGGATCAACATGATTTCCACCCTCTGCTTAATATCTAAAAAAACGTTCCACAGAACTTATCGGGGCTTACTGCTGTGTAGGAACAGTTTGCAGCAACGTAGACCTACAACCAGCTGCAAGGTATCCTTGAGTTTTTAACTAGGAATGCAAACAGTCATGTGAAACAGCATTATTAAGAGTAATTGTTAATGGTGTCTACTTCAAGGAAGAAACACTGTCAAAGAGAAGAAATATCAAGCTTCTGTTTAATTGTCTTATACCCTCTCCCACTTCTTTGTTACAGTAATAACTACTTCTAACGCTTCTTAAGAAGAAGACGAATGGGATATTTTAAAGTAAAGAATACTTGGATATCTTGTGATCACTGTCTTCACTTGCTAGCATAGACCTTTGGTGCTCTCTGGCAGACAGTGTCATTATCCCTGTCCTGGAAATGTCCCTGAGCTATCCATCCCCAATATTTCCCTTACTACATGGGTGTCAAACTGCCGGCCCACGGGCAGGATGCATTATAGCGAAACCACGCCTACCCCATTGCTGGCAATGGTAAAAAAGTTGCGATACGGCGCGACACATCACGTGACGTTGCAAGTTTGACACCCCTGCCTTACTATAATACTGGTACTAGCATAGTTCCTAGCATAGATTACAAGGACTTAATTCATATTCTGTTGTAGAAAATGACATGAGAACTTCCAGGCAAGGGACAGATGCTCCAGGAATGAACCATGAGATGAATAATTATTTCTGCCGATGAAATGAGTTTATCTTTATATATCCTACTTATTTAAAAGTGAAATTTAAATTTGATGACAACTGTAAATGCTGTTGTCTATGGAGATTCTCAGTCATCCAGGTCATGGTAGTCCCAAGGATGCTTTTTCAAGAACTGAACTCTGAGTCAGAACTGAAGAAGCTTCTTGGATGAGAAGCAAAACATCTTCAAGGAAAAAAAAAAGGAAGTCCAGCTGCCTCTAGAAAAAGCACCATTTTAAATGTTGTTCTAAATAAAAATACTGATGTTTTATTTTCCATCCACGGCCATATGTAGTAAATAAATAATTCCAGCCACTATGTCTTTTCTCATTTTTTTCTGTTATAAACAAGTAGTCCTCAACTTACGACCACAATTGAGCCCAACGTTTATATTGGTAAGTGAGAAATTTGTTAAGTGAGTTTTGCCTTATTTTATGACTTTCCTTGCCACAGTTGTTAAATGAATCACTGCAGTTGTTAAGTTAATAACACGATTGTTAAATGAATCTGGCTTTCCCACTGACTTTGCTAGTCAGAAGGTTGCAAAAGGGGATCACGTGATTCCAGGACACTGCAACCGTCATAAATGTGAGTCAGTTGTCAAGCATCTGAATGTAAATCACGTGACCATGGGGATGCTGCAACGGTCATAAGTGTGAAAAATGGTCAGAAGTCACTTTTTTCCATGCCATTGAAACTTCATAACAGTCACTAAGCAAACTGATGTAAGTCGAGGACTACCAATAGTCATTTATTTTATTCTCTAAATCAGAGGTCCCCAACCTTTTGGATACCAGGGACCAGTTCGGTGGAGAGAGGTTTTTCCACAGACTGGAGGGTGCGTGGTTTTGTGTGCTGCCTGTATCTCACTGATGGGGCTTTGCAACTGTGTGGCCCAGTTGCTGGCATGCTGCAGCCCGGTACTGGTCCATGGACCAGGGGTTGGGGACCCCTGCTCTAAATGCTTCAAAATAAAATTATATATTTACAGTATATTTAACAATACTAATACCCACCCCTTTCTAGATATTCTCCCTGGCCCTCATGCAACCCATCCTGCTTTGTCCCACTGCTGCTCTGGGATACTTGGCCCTCTGCTGACATTGTACTGTGGGCAGGCCCAGACTTAGCTGGTTCTTGGAAAGAGTCAGACCAAGATCCCTCGCCAGGGTGGATTGGTGGGCGGGCAGATGGATGGACGGACGATTGGTGTCCCCGGTGACAAGATAGGCATGCCAGCTATTTCTCCTGCTGGGTTGCTGCCTCCATTGTCATTCCAGGGCTGTGGCTGCCTCTCTCCGTCCTGGCATACCAGCCTTGGTTGCTGTGATGTGATGAAGACGGAGTGGCGGCTCTTAATGGGATTATGAGCACTTTCCCCTCTCCTGCCAAGAGACGTCGCAAGATGGATGAGCCCAGAGTTGGTGAGAAACAAGAGGCAGGCTCCAGCCCAAGCTGGGGAAGGAGGGAGGCATCTGTCTCTCCAGTTGGCGCTGTCAGACTTCATGAGGCTAAAGACCAATGGCTTCTCTTGAGGGGCAACAAGAGAGGACTTTCCTTGGAGAAATCCATCTGGCAGAGATGAGTAGCCAGAGCTCACCACAACCAGGGTTTTCATGTTCTTCAGGTGGTGGTGGTGATTATGATGATGATAATGTTGACTATTAGCGATAGTGATTTGATATATCATCTCTTAGGAAGTATCAATGCTGAACAGTAGTCCTAAGGCTGCTCCTGGATGAAGAAGTCTTCAAATAATACATCTTCCAAAGAAGCTAGAGCCACCCCCTTACTACAACCCCTCCATTGCCTTCCCTCATGGTTTAATCTGCACTATCTCCTATCTGCACTATGCTCCATGGAGCAAACCAAGAACAGTCAAAAGGAAGGAGCTCCTCTGCAGGATATTGCCTCAGCATTTTCCTGAGGTTGCCGCCCTGGGTGCCAAGCCTAATCAGTTCACTTTACAATGGCCAGCTAGAAGTCGGTGATGGGGTAGAAGAGAGAGGAAGATTAACACCTGTTCATTACCATTAGCTTTCAATGTTAATAAAATTTCCCACACACTACTTCTTTTCATAACTGGAGGATGGCTAGAACCACCAGAGAAGAGAGAGAGCAATGTTTTTGCGACAGACCTGAATTGTATTCTGCTGGAACATTGATCTTGCAACAAACCATAAAGAAACGTCATAAGCTTTTTATAATACTCTCAATCTACCTTACTGTAGATGTTACAAGGCAGAGGTGTTATTTTGAAAAGGGTCCATGAGGTACACTCTTACCAGTTATGCTCCTGCTGGATTGCAATAACTCTTACCTGGGATGGTCACACAAGGGCTAATAGATTCTATCCCAAAGATGCTTTTTCATGAGGCAACTGGACTCATGAAAATCCAGTTGCCTCGTGAAAAAGCAACTTTGGGATAACTGTGACCTGGATGACTGAGAATCTCCACAGACATAATGGATTCTATGTTACAGAGCCATAATAGGCCTCGCTTGGCCTGATTTGTTTTGTGAGCCCAGACATTATGCCTTGTAAAGCATGGTTTAGGGCACAGGGGGAAATCTATGGTTCTCCAGTCATTGCCAAACCACTATAACCAGGGCGCATAGCCAGTATGGCCTATGGCGAATGCCGAAGATCATAATTCTACCACATTTGGTGGGGCCCACATTTCTGGCATATTGTGATCAGTGAACCCAACCACTCATGGTTTATTCAGCAAGCCATGGTTTAACACAATGTGTGAATTCACCTACCAGTCGCAGTTGAGACATGTAACTAGGTTCACTGGAGAACTGGAATCTTGCATTATAGATACCTGTATGAGATGTTTTGTGACTCAGACATTCTCCGTTATGGACATGAAGTAGGCAGGAGGTGCTTGCAGAAGTGGGGACATAGAAAGCATGGGGCCAACTACAGGGCCCCGATGGTCTTGCAACAAGTATCTTCATGAATTGAGGAAAGGATCAGGAGTAATCAGATTTATAACGAGATGGTGTATCAAAGAGAAACATGGTGGTGAATGATTAAAATAAGGCATGGTTGGATAAAGCCAGAACAGGGTGGCCCTCCAAGGATAACAGCTAATCTTGTGACATAATACTATACCAGCAAGCCTAAAACAATTGGGGTGGCTGGGGATTTTAATTTCATACAAAAAGCAAGCAAACCAATGTTAGCTTACCGCAAATATTTCTATCCCACCCTTTTCTTTTTTGCTTTCCTGTTATGAAAATCTATACAGCAGACCTAAGGGATTGTTGACTACTCACCTGATCCTCAGCTGCTTCATCTCTTTAGGAGGCAAGATTTTGCATAAGTGAGAAAGGAGAGTGCAGCAACTTATTTACCATCTCTTTTTTCATGTCACCTTCTTGCACTTTTATATAATACAGGGGCAACTTAGGGTTTATCTAGGCTGCTAAGCAATAAACCATTTTGTTGCTTGGGCTCAGACTGGCTGCCTCCAGTTCTCCCAATCTCTCCAGTTACCTAAAGAACTTTCAATATCAATCTAGAATTGATAAGAACAGTAACTTTTTTTTGGAGGGGAGGGGAAACTGCAATCCAATTCTGACCGATTCAGAAAACCTATGTGATCTAAACCAGTGTTTCTCAACCTTGACAATTTTAAGACATGTGGACTTCAACTCCCAGAATTCCACAGCCAGCATTGCTGGCTGTGGAATTCTGGGAGTTGAAGTCCACATGCCTTAAAATTGTCAAGGTTGAGAAACACTGATCTAAACATCCAAAAGTGACTGGTCAGATCTGCTCCAGAAGCAGTTTTTCTGCACAAGTGACAGGGAATTCAATCCAGTTTGAAGAGGAGATTTAGAGTAAAGGGTAGAAGCATTGCGCAGAATGACCTAAAACAAAAGCTTTCAACTCTGCCCATATTCTGCACTGCTTGCCCTTTTACTTCCTTAAGCTACACAAGAGGACTTTGTTGGGAGAGGGCAGCATTTAAGACCAGTTTACCTGAGGGACCGCTTTCTCCCAAGAGTCTCTACTTGTCCAGTTTGATTTAGAGAAATGGGCATGCTGCAGATCCTGTCGGCCAAAGAATGCCAGCTGGCAGAGATTAGAAAACAGGCCTTTTCTGCAGCAGCCCCTGCTCTGTGGAATATCTCCCCTTCCAAGAATAGAATGGCCCCCATCCTATTGGCCTTTGGTAAGGCTGAGATATTGAATGGTGCTCCTGGCTTTACTGGCCAAGTATCTTGGCTTCTGTGTATATTTATTTTGGATTTTTTTTAAAAAAAAAAATGTTTTTTATTGTTTTTAATCTTTGGAATTGTAAGTGGCCCAGAGTCATCAACTGATATAGGTGACTATAGTAATGGAATAAATAATCTCAGAAACAAATGGCTCTTCCTTGTGTCCTGAGAGGAAAAACATGCCACATAGACTGGCACTGTAAGGTCCTGTCTTAGTTATCCCCTCAGGAAAGCACAACTCTTAAAACAGGCATTGTTTCAAAAAGGATATTTTACTGAAAGAAAATGATTGCAGAGAAGTAAGGCGGAATCTGAAGTTCCCGTGCAAAAGCACTAAGCTAAAAGTCCCATTTCCTCATCCTTGCTAGCTGGCAGGAGTCAAAGCAGATGGCCCTGAGGGCTCCTTCCCCCCTCCCTATTTCCCATGCAAATACATCAATGCCCCCAGTTCATTAGGAGCCAATCCACTGGCGTGAAGATGTTGTGAGAACTTTGAGGCGAAAAGGTGATAACCAGCCATTCTCTGGTGCCTTGTCCTTGCTAGCTGGCAGGAGTCAAAGCAGATGGCCCTGAGGGTTCCTTTCCCCCTCCCTATTTCCCATGCAGTTACATAAAAGTGAAAGCAGAAACAATTTGGAAACATCCTCAATCCACAATTTGTGCTCCCCCTCCTTTTGGAATGGCAGCATTCTTATAGGGACCTGACATGCTGCCCCCCACAGATGAAGGGAAGATCCACCTGGAGAAAATAAGAAAGAGGAAATGAAAAATAGTGATTAAGCATTCATTTTGGCTTATTGGGGTAGTGGTCATGAACATGTTTAAGTAATCTAGGGGCTTTCACATGCACCCACTCATTCTGAGCCCCAGGGAGGTTTTTTTGTACTACTAGGTATTGGTTGGCACCAATTAGGATTTCCTTAATCTCAAAATGTTGTTCCCCCTCTACGATAATAGGTTCAGATATTGGAGGGGGGTGCTGGCCTTAGGGGCGAAACCACCTCTGGTTTAGGGAGACTGCAATGGAAACAGGGTGAGCTGTTCTCAATGACTTTGATAATTCTAGCTACATTTTGACTGGGTTAATAATCCTTTTTATGGGGAAGGGTCCTATATATTTTGGTCCCAACTTTTTTGAGGGCTGCAGGGACTGTAGGAACCAGGTGGATAGATACATGCAGTCCCCAATGTGGAATAGTTTTGGCTCTACTCTCTTTTTGGGTTTTGTAAGCTGCCCTCGCATCAGCACAACGGGCCATGTATTTTTCAGCTGATTGATCCACAGCTCGTGATGTCCTCCGGCCAGATTTCAAAATTCCTCAGTGTGTTCACCTACCAGGAAGCACCCCGTCTCACTGTATTAATTCAATTTTGGGCTTTGCAGTCAGCCAAGAGGTCTTCAAAATGCCAAGGTGGTCGTGAAGCGGTTGAAGTTCCACAGCTCTGGGGTTTTCGCGTTGTGGAGGGTTACCATTAATCTGGTGGAGGCCCCTTCCAGTGCCAGGCTAACCTGACTCTGACCCCCTCGGTGGGGATCTCCTGTGTATAAGTGAGGATATGGGCCAGGAAAAATCCAAGTTGTTGGGAGTCTCTGTCAAATTTCATTCTGAGGGGAGGGCTTTCTGTTCATCTCTAGCTCTTGGAGCATTCACCCCTTTAGCACCCCCCCAGGGTTGGGGGCCCTGTGGTGGCAACTGCCACCCTGTCCAAAGTTCCACCCATGCCTGTCATGGTGCTCTGGGGAGAGGCCTTTCCCTCTCCACTTGCTGTCCAGTCTTGTTGGTCATCGTCCATTATCACTCTGCTTTGGAGTCCTCACACCTTTAGATCCTGGAATGCTTCCATCATGAAACACATTGGTTGCTTCATGAGGGGGTCGATGTGGCCAGCTTCTTCTTCATCGTCAAGTGCCTCTAGCTATTCTCTCTCACCAGAGGCAGTGGCTGCCTTGGGTGAGGGTGACTCTTTTGGTTCTCCCTTCCCAGTCTTTTTTCTTTCCCACACCGATGGGAAATCCTCTAGGCTGGCAGCTCCCTCTGTCCATCCAGTGGAGTTTTTGTTGGGGTGAGCCCAACACAAGATAAAGATCTTCTCCCCAGCATTCAACTTCCTCCTGGTTGCTGCCATGATCAGATATCTCTTGCACGGTCCCCATGGTAGGGCAAGCATCTCTTTGGGTTGACCACTTTGCAGATTCTGCCTAATGTTAAGGTCCTGCCTCAGCTTTCCTCTCAGGAAAGCACAATTCTTGAAACAGGCATTGTTTAAAAAAGGATCTTTTCCTGAGAGAAAGTGATTGCAGAGAAGTAAGGAGGAATCTGAAGTTCCCGCACAAAAGGGTTAAGCTAAAAGTTCCATTTTCTCATCCTTGCTAGCTGGCAGGAGTCAAAGCAGATAGCCCTGAGGGCTCCTTCCACTCTCCCTATTTCCCATGCAAATACATCAAAGCAAAAGCAGAAACAATTTGGAAACATCCTCAATCCACAATTCGTGCTCCCCGTCCCTTTGGAATGGCAGTGTTCTGATAGGGACACGACAGGCATTTAGGGACTGCATTTAGGGACTGAAGAAGAAACAGTGGCTGATGAAAAAAATGAGACACAGATGATAGATAGCTGTTGGTGGCACGGGGAGAAAGATGCAAATGCTTAAGCAAGTCAATATGATGCAAGGGAGATCAATCTGACAATAAAATCTGGAAGAGGAGAAAGGGATACCAGAGTTGGTAGAATTAGTTTTGCTCACCTGCTTATAGTGTAACTTTCAGATTTGAAACATGATTTCGATATGTCTGCCCTGAGCTGGGATAGAATGTCTGTAATAATTTAATTTATATCCCCCCGTTATTATTTTTACAAATAACTCAAGGCACCTTCCTCCTCCTATTTTCCCCACAGCAACCCTGTGAGGTGGTTTGGGCTGAGAGTGAGCAACTGGCAAAAGGTCACCCAGCTAGTTTTCATACTGTAACTAAGGTGGAACTTGAACTCACAGTGTCTTACTTTCTAGCCTAGTGCCCTTAACCATTAGACCAAACTGGCTCTCTTTTCCCTTACTGGTAAATTAAGCAAGCTTTCTTGGAAAAGGAGATGTGTTCCACCCACATGCACGGGATAGATTCTTAGGTCTCCACTTATGTTTTTAATGTGATAACATTGTCATATACTAAATCAAACTACTGCTGTATCTAATTCGTATTGTTTATATGTAAAGTCCACAATGTGGCAGCCAGGCCAGCTCTACTGTTGGCCACCAGGTTCCATGTTCTGACTTTTTAACGTTTTGAAAACTTAATTAGAGAACATTTCCAAGAAAGCATCTGGACCACCTGAAGCTGTTTAGAAACTTTATGATCGAGTGGGCATGTTTGAGGTGCTCTTCACTACTCACAAAATGGTGGCTGATGAGAAAACTTTGTGTGCCTTTGTGTCAGTGTTGACTCCTGGTGATTTCCTGCACATATCCTTGCAGCTTCTTGGCAAGAGTCCAGATAGGGTTTGCCCCTGCCTCCTTCCCAGGGCTGGGACAGGGGGCTGGCCCAAGGTCATCCAGCTGGCTTTGTGCCTAAATTTTCAGCCTGGTGCTTTAACTATTACACCAAACTGGCTCTCTCTCTTTTGAGCTGCTTTCCAACATTTCCCTTTATATTTAGTTTCCCTAGCCTGCTCCCACCCCAAGCCAGGTGATGGCACATTTCCAAAGAAAGAACTGAAATGCAGGCACTCATTGTTTGTACAATTGCTTTCTTCAAGGGTTTGAAAGAAATGCTTCAGACCTCAGGTGAATACAGCACCTCTCTGCTATGCAATGAAGCAGCTTGTTACCCCTCACCCCTAGTTTTACAAAAACCTGACAAAAAATTGTTTCAAGGAGCCAAAAAAGTGAAGGCAGTAGAAAAACAGAATTTATTCTCCAGGTTCAAAAGGCTGGGAAAAAAATAGACTGTCTTAAATGAGTATCATTCTTGTGTGAGATTCAAAGCACGTTTTGTGAATAATTATCAAACGGGGAAGACCTGACGAGGCATATACTGAGCCCAGCTGAGATAACATTTTTGTAAATAAAGTTTGGTGCTTTACAACATGCTAGTTCTCCCTTCAATTTTTAAAGTAAAAAATCTTTTAGTCAGGTGATCCGAAGAGTTTTCTGTAGGCAAAACAGGTGCTCTCTGAATAACACAGGTCCTCTTCTCTATATTATTTCATCTTCTAAAGAGGAGAGAGTCACACATTCCCATGTCATTTGCCTAGCAATCAAAATCATCCAGGAATTAAACTCCCTCCCTCCCGATTTTCCCACAAGGAGGCAGCACATACTCAAATTAATTTAGGCCTGCCTGGATGGAGACACCTACTTGAAAGCACAGCAATTGGTTTGGATACCAATCAAGGTCTCTTTGGTTGTGACTCATTGGTGCGTGCCTGATGTACACCCACACATGCAGCCCAAAACACTTCGTTGCCTGAGGTAAAACATAGGGTAGAGTCCTTGACTGTACAGAAGTTGACAATACATATAGATCAAAAAAAAAAGAGACCTTGTACATACAAAGTTGGCAATTGAATATTATTCCAATATTCCAATACTGATTACAGGAAAATGTTCTTGACTGCATTGACTAGCTTAAGCCAGTGATGGACAATTAGATGCACAGAATAATAATGCAGACTAAACCTCTCAATAGTCTCCCATTTCAAATTCCAGGCAATGTTTGTTCAGATATGAAAAGAGAAGTATGTTTTCCAGACCATTGTATAACAAGGGCAGAAAGATGGAAATCCTTCAATCTTTGTCTTATCAAACATTTTGCAATAGTATTAGCAACAATGTTTTCTTTTGTCCTTGTTATTTTATGCACCACCAACGTAATTTGATTATGAGCATTCACAAAAAATGGGTTTTTCAAAATAAGGCATACCTTGCAGCCAATAGAAGCAATGATGACACAAGACCACATTATATGAACTAGTATTGTGTTTTGAGCTTATCTCTGGCATTCAGATGAATCCTTTAATGTCTTTCTGAAAAGTTTCAGAGGTGTCCGTGGTACATACAATATTGCTGTTGAACTATTTTATTCCTATTGATATAGCTGTAATGGATATTTTAATTCTTTATGCTCTCGAATATCTAACAGTATAATCTGACAACTCATTCTAAATAATAGTTGTGTGCATATTATTAACTCATCCCTGCATTAAGCAGGTATGAATTGCTTGGGGAAGCAGTCCCAGATGTAGACACTACATTTTTAAAAACTAGAAATAGAGCCATTGTTTTTTTTTACCTCCTTCTTTTGATGCTAAGTAAACAGATAAATGGAACCTAATTAATTGCACATTAAATGAGCATATGCAAGACTACCAGAACAATCTGTGAGTGATAATATTAATGGGAATTCTCTTTTCTATTCCCTCACCTCCCAAACCATAAAATGCAGGAAATGAATGAGTGTGCAGGACCAGCTCTGGCTGCTACTCCCCATGCTTCATCACCTGCTGAGGGTAAGCCATAGGCTCATGTGTATAAAAGGGGTTTTTTGCATAGAGAAACCACTATCAAAATGTAATTATTCAGAGTTGCCACTAAAAAGCCCAGAAGTAAAGAAAATGCATGTTCAGGGCCACTCATTATTTCCTAGAACACTATTATATCATATATTTATATATTTTTTCCCAAGTTCCCAAACCAGCTTTTCCTAATCACTGTTTTACTTATAGCCATCAAATACTTCCAATATCACTTTCAAATTCTGGCTCACTTTTGCCTAGAATGGCAATTTATGGTTTGCCAAAAGGAGACACCAAGTTCGGGATATTTTCATTCATCAGTTTAAACTTATGGAAGATTTATTCTTGGAAACAATTTAAATAGGAACAAAGGACGTATTTGCCGTAATGGGGAAGACTTTGAGCCTGTTGTCAGTGGATCAGGGAGCTCATTAAACATGGATAACTTCGGGACCATTCCTGACCTTGCTTGCATGATTTTTTTAAATCTTAAATCCAACACGGAGCCACCATGGACAAAGTGTCAAAGTAGAGCTGTCCTCTGTAAAGGTGTCAAGAGCCCTCATGACTAAATTTAAAGTGGGAAACTGTGACTGCTCAGGTGCCACTGAATTACGGCTCCCCCTCTCATGATATATGATGGATGGACTGCTGGGAACCAACTCAGCCACACCTTCTTAAATTTTCTGCCACTGGGAATACATTTCAACTGTGATGAAATAACATTGTTCTTGGAGGCTTAAAACATTGTCAAGGATGCAAAGTATAGAAATATTGCACGCTGTCCTGGAATCATGAAATGAACTACAAGCATTCTAATTAAATGTCACGCTGCTCTTTGTTATTTGAGGAACACAGTCTTTTCAGCAGGCTACTTCAATTACTTCCATGTGATAAGGATACAAGATTCAATTATTTTAAACAATGTTTAATGGGATGATCTCTCCAGTTGCAACTGGGCAGCTCAAAAACTGAGTAAGGGGCAGCAAACTTTTAACTCCAAAAACATAATTCAAAAATCATGCTGAAAAGAGACAGCAGGTGAATTTTTAAATTCAGGACTCTTCCAATTCCTTGAGGGTACTTATGCAAACTCCCTGGGCATAACCCAATTTACTGTCAACAGGTGAGACTTTCCTGCCACAGCAGAGAAAGCAGAATGGATATGAAATAAATGGATTTTAGCCAGTGTCCCATTTATGACCAGGTCCCTAAAAATAAGTAAGCTTCCTTAAGATAACATACATACATATTTTTCCCCTCTAATGGGCAGGCTGAAGGATACATATTGGATATATTCAAGTATTTAGTCAATAGATTCCGCTAACATTCTGAACAGCTCAAATGCCCACAATTTAACACCTAGAATTTCATGCTATGCAAAGGGAATACAAGGACAATTTCGGGCCTTTCTGATTTCAAACAGGAGATTTTATTTTATGTTTTCAGGGGTTGTAGAATGCCGATGCCAGTTTTAATTGGGCAGATGGACAGATAGCCCTCCTGGGAAAAATAATTTTCTAGGAAATTCTAAGAGTGAAAACTGGTCCCAGAATTCAGGGACCTCAGTATTCCAATGTCTCACGATTATCTGACAATTGACAGTGGAAGACAGGACACAAGGAAACCAAGAAACAAAGCTTTCTGTCTCTACAGATTAAGCACCCAGTTGTTACCTCCCTCTCAGGCCTCCTCAATCAGCTTCTCTCACAGGCACCAAACAAGGAGACAAGGTTCTTATGTTGACAAGCAGGTTTGAGTATGGGAAGCAATTTTAGAAGCTGATGCGTCCTCATTTTGGAGCAGTGAGGGGAACAGAGAGCCCAATCTGATGTCCTCAGCGTGGACAAGCTGCCTTCTTGGATTAGTAACTAATGGGATTTAGCAACTCATCCAATATCTCCCTTCAATACAGGAAGAGAGGGGGCTAAATGCCACTTTGGATTAAAGACACCCACATCTCATAGAGAAAGGCAGCTCTCTGCTAAGCTGTTTCTAATTAAAATAGTGCCGGCGTGTCCATCACCACTCCTGAGCAACCCAACCCTGGCCAAAAGGACCTTGAGGAGGAGGCAGGAAATGAGAGATTGGGGGGGGGGGGGAGAAGGGGAAGAGAAATAAAGATTCAAAATGAAAGTCACCAGTTACTATGGAGCTGTCAATGTGAGAGCAGAAGGAAGCACAGATCATTGTGTTTTGGTCATGGGTAGAGAAGCCCAGAATCTTCTACACGGAACCCCCTTAGCCCACTCAAGCACTTTGACTCGTGGCACACTCCTAGAAGTTAAACAATTCTTAAAACAGATTTTCAACTCTCAATTCAGGCTTGAGAAGAACAGGAGATGCACAGATCTCAATTCATACAACATGCATTTCCCACAGAATGTTTGATTTGCCTTAAGACTCTAAGCTGTGCTCCAATGATAGAAATAGAAAGGAAATAATCATTTTCCATTATGAACTGTGTCACGCTCACCCACCCTCCCCCTCCCTCCCCCATACCACCAATAGAAAGAGCAGATTGGAGACAATAGCTACATAAAACGAGTTTAATATCCAATGGGAGTGCACAGAGGTTGTGGTGCATCCAACTGTTCAAAGAGGGGAGGCAAGAAAAACACAAACAGGGAGCCATGGCCCAAAGTATGAAGAAATCAGAACTAAGGGGAAAGGAAACCACTTTACACCAAGCAAAGGGGGCTGAGGTTTTGAGGGGGAAGTGGCAAGGAGAGAGCAAACAAGGAATAAATACACATTTGCCAGAAGTGAGGAGGGGAATACACAGTACCAACACTGTCCAGAGGCAGGGAGTGCCCCGAAAGTTACATGCAGTGACCTGGGCTTGACCCTAATACAATCATTACTCCCCAAAATTAACAAGGGAAAGGGAAAAAAAAAAACCCGACTCTGCCACTTCCCCCAGCATAGGAAAAAGAAACGTTCATGGGCCAGAGTAGAGATCCAAGGGCAGCAGAGGGAGGACGGGAAGGTTCTCCACTGGGGCCATATCATGCAATAGCCATGAGAGAACCCCTTCCTCTGTGAGTTCCAAGGGGAGAGAAATAGCAAGTTGGTTGGTGGAAACATTTAGCAGCTGGGATGTTCCTGCATGTGTGCATATACATCCCTTGGATGGAAAGTCCAGGCCAGGTAGCCAAGGGTGGCATTAACATCTGCTCAGGTAGCTTTTGATAGCCACTGGTCCCAATAATCTCCTCCAGCAGCCCATTGATGTTGATCCCCTTTTAAGGAGGGGTTGAGGAGAAGTAAAGAGAAAAAAGAAATTTGCATGGCTTAGGAGACATTATTCAGGGCTTTAATGCCATTTGGTCTAAGAGGTTGGAATGCAAATGATCCCGCTCATCAGCAGCATAATAGAGCTAACTGTATGAGTCATTAATAAGACTGTGAACAGGATGATAAAATGGGGAGCAAGAAATAGAGCAGGACATTCAATATGACTGCAATCTCATTAATGCCAACAGGAGGAGCCAGCTGATACAGACAGGACAGCAAGAATACATACTCTGGGGAATCTCAAGTCCTTCTGCTCCTCCCCCCATTCTTCCCTTCATTGTCTCCCTCAGCCCCTGCAGATGTGGAGCTACGCACCGTCTCCCTTATTCCTGGCCTCTATGACACAGAAATTTTCCACCAACCTGCACCAACAGCACACAAAAGCAAGAAGCAGCTGCCATTGAGGAGTATTGGTCACCTCCAAACAAAGAGAACCAAATTTCACAGACCACCAAAAATACAAAAATTGATCCAACTAAAAGATAGGGGAGAGAAAGAAAGAAAGAAAGAAAGAAAGAAAGAAAGAAAGAAAGGCCACAGAATTGGCATCCAACTCCCACTTGTCCCAACCCTCCCACCACACCCATATATTTTATTATCTCTATATATATATTTATCACACACGCACGCGCACACACAGAGACCGTGCAAAAAATCCTGGCAGAACCAGAACATGAGAAAAAGAGAGAGAGAGAGAAATCAAAAGTTAGCCCCAACCATCCCACTCCCACCCTCCCCCCAACAGCAACCGGTGCCGGCAAGAAAAGCAAAACCAACAGGGAAGAAAGGGTGTGACAGAGGAGGACAGGAGGGAGGGGATCAACCCAAAATGGAACCAACAGTGAGGGGCTTAGCCCACCACCCTCCCTCCTGCACTCATTTCTTGTTCTTCAGCTGGTTGGCCAGCCAATCTAAGCCCTCGTAGAGGCCATCTCCACTGGTGGCACAGGTGGCCTGGATGTACCAGTTACGATGGCGCAGTGAATGTAGGCCCAGCTTGTCCGTGATTTCTGCCGCATTCATGGCATTGGGAAGGTCCTGGGGAAGGAGGCAGAAATGAAAGAGATGAGAAACTAAACATGACCAACAGTGCCCCAAGACCAGGGGTAGGCAACCTCGGCTCTTTTATGACTCATGGACTTCAACTCCCAGAATTCCTGAGTCAGCTGTGAGTCATAAAAGAGCCGAGGTTGCCTACCCCTGCCCAAGACTGTCAAAATGAAGACCTTAGAACAAAAGGAGTGCTCAGAAAGTAACCTCTGCAACTGATTAGGAGCCAATGTTTATTGAATCTACCCTTCTTCTGCCTGGGGCCTCTTGAACCAGTCCCAGGCAGGGAGCTGGTAGGAATCTGCTGAAGGAATCCACTTTTGGCCTGCAGAGCTTGTCCATTTGCTCCTTATGGTAAGAGTCTCTTTCCTGGTTCATTCTTAGCTTTGCTGTTCTGCCATCTGGTTCTGTAGACAGGTCTCTACTGAGTCCAATTCCCAGAAACTGAGGCATATTATATTGAGGCACAAAGCTCATCAAAGCAGAGATGTCAAGCTTAAAATAGCTTTCATAAGAAAGCTTTTGGAATTGCCTCCTGCCCCACACAAAGGCCTGAAATCCCCAGCCCACATTGTAGAATTGCTCAAACAATGGAATCCTTGTCCCCTCCCTCTGCTAGTTAGGATTTTATATAAAAATCCAATTGCTGGCATGGAGGAAGTTTGCACTTACTTAATGTGTTGTACTACTCAGTGATGTGAGCAGATATCATTTAAAATCTTTATGAATTGCTAGTTCAAGATCTATTCTTCTTACCACATTCATCCAGTTGCTTTACCCCTGAGGATTTACTCCCAAGTAAGCACTCTTATGAAAAGCTATTCGGTGTTGTCACAGAATAGAAGCTGCATAAACTGTTACTATACATGGTAATCATGTGTCAACCTTCTGTCCAAGTGACAGATGAAGAAGACAATGACAGGGGAAAAGAGGGAAGAGACATCTGGGCGAATTCCCCCCCCTTCCCATTTCACTGTAAAAGAAACTTTTGATGATAGGATTAAAAGTATAATGTTAAATTGTATCAAAATGCTCCTTTTCATTCTACTCATATGTGCAAGCTGAGGAATAGTGCAGATATAGTTCAAACAATACTATTTTGCATAACTTATACTGCTTTTGCTAATGACAGGGAATCAGAGCCTGAATCTAAATCTTATTTAGTATCTGTTTCAATTTCCAAGGAATAGCAAGATTACAGCATCTACTCTGAAGTGTATTTTTCCAATGGAAAGGGATCCTAACCGTTGTTGAACCGACACTAGACTCCTTCAGAAACCAAATTTAACATTCAATCCAAGAGTTGTCGGGCATGGGGCATTCCTACAGCACATAGCTGCCAATGTGTGGGATATATTTTTCCTCAATATTCAGTTGTCCTCACTTGCACAGCAGTAGTGACAAGACCATTCAATCTTAAGAATACACAGAAGAGTGCATCAAAGCAAGGTAGCTGCAACTTCTTTTCATAGAAATAGCAACTAATGGAAGAAGCAAATGCATCTGTACACATTTGGCACATTTATTATCAACGCTTTGCCATGGAAAATAATTATTTGCATCCATCTCCCATTCCATTTGATGTGTAAACTGTAAGCACACCTGCATGCTGGCCAGCTACACAATGTAGCAAGGGAAAAGCTTTATAATCCAAGATAATACATACAACAAACAGTTTTTAAAGGAGGGAATTGATATGGTCCTGGGCTGCAAAGAAGAGGATTCTTTTTATAAATATTTTATTAATTTTCTAGTTCTGCAATCATAAGTACTTAATAAACAATATGTTGTCTGGGTCTATTAGTAATTCAATGGTACATATTAACTTCTTCAGTCTAGGCCCATCCAATGCTTCCTCTCTTCTTCCGGTAGTACACATTTTTACACACTAGGCAAATATAATTCTTATTGTTGTTAATACATATATAATTGAATATCAACATCTTTGTTACATTTTCTTAATAATATCAATAATGTCGGTTTAAAACATCTTTTCTAACCCAAATATATCTTAATTGCATTTGCGCTTAATATCCATTTGTTCAATATCCTGTTTTTCCCATTTTTTAAATTTTAATTTCCCATCAGTGTTCAAAATATCTCTATCGCTTATAATTTCTCATAATAAGTTATATTTGGGTAACCAAAAGCTTCCCTTATTCAAACCCTCTTAGCATTTTCATATTTCCCTTCTCATATCCAAATATAATATTCTAGTTACAAATCCTATCTTTCTAGTTATACTTCTATTTCTAACCATTATCTATTCTCAGCCACGTTCAAACATATGATTAATAATATAATATCCCATCTAATGGGTCAAAACCTCTATTTTCTTCAGTCTTACTCTAGCTTTCTTCCTTTGCCAACTAACTTTCCAAGTCAATGCATTTGAATCATCAAGTAATTCTTCCTCTATTTTTGTGTATATTGTTTGGAATAAGAAAGACAATTTGATTAAAGTAATTTTGGAAGGATGCTCAGCCCATTGATATTCATTAAACAGCCTCCCTCCTTCTCTAATTTCCTACAGTTCTCCTAACAATTCTATCTTCCATTCAATCAGCTTTTCTTTCTTATCCTCAAGTGTGTTCTGAGATCTTGACAGGTAAGATATCTTTTCCATTTCCAATATTATCGCTACATCTTCTAATTCTTCGTTTGTCTGATTCTGTCTGTCTGTCCTCCATCTTTGGATCTGCTTCCTCTGATTTTCCTTCTATTTACTGGGTTGCTAGTTGCTTCTTTGTAGTCATTTTCTGAATTTGCAGATTTAGATTTAAAAAATGTTATTTTATCTTCTTTGTGTTAGCATGAGCTAAGGCAATTGTCTCTTGAATTGATTTTAACATAGAAAGAATTTCTTTCTTTAATTCATCATTTTCTTGTTAGTATGTCAAGCTGGGGACTTTGGGGACAGGTATTAGGGATGGTTTTTTACTTTTTGAAGCTGAGTATGGAACATCCATTTTGTTTTTGTATGTAGTCTTTATAGTCTGATCTATTTAGGGATTTAAAAAGTTTCAGTCAATTGTCATTTGAACTCCAAATTATTCAGCCGCCTGTCAGTCCGTCCCTTAGGTCTCCCCTCAGCAAATATTAGTAAAGTTCAAATTTTTCAAATTTTTCTGTCCAATGAAAAACATATCCTTTCTGTCCAGAGAGAAAAGAGCAATTAAAAATTGTTCATCAATCAAAGGCTTATAATCCAAAGTATTCCATCATCTCAATCGATAATGCATGTTTCTTCTATAGTGAAATAGCTCCATGACACAGCTCTAAAAGTCAGTTAGTATTTATATTCATAGTCCAGGCAGGCCAGTTTCAAAATAGTTTATTGTGTCTGCCACACAAATAAGCAGCCCAAGAGCCTTTTTTTTTTTTTCTTTTCCCCTTTTCCCAGCTGCAGTCTTCAAAAGTGAAAATTTCTGAAAACAAGAGTCTTATCTGAGTCTGGGCTTCCAGCCAAGTTTCCTTTAGGTATAATAAATTGTAGTGTTGTAGTTTGCCACCAGATGTCGTTGACGCCGTCTTCCAGCTTTTTACATCCAAATTTATATTACAAGCTTTTTAAGTCTCTTTAAAAAAAAAAATCTCAAGAGCACTTTTATTCCCCAAATTTCAAAGTTATATATGTATATTGATTCCAAATTAGTCTTGTAATTTTCTGCTTTTTCCCAAGCAATTAATTCACCGCTTTTCTTTTCCTGAGGGAATGTGGTGAAAATTCCCCTTCCCTCTCTCATCGTGAAGGATTCTTTGCTTTGGGCGTTTTTTTCCCAGGAAAAAGTCTTAAAGTCATAAAGAGAGGATAGGGTCTCACCCAGTTCCATCCACATTGCTCGAAAGTTGCTAGTTAATGCTTATTTTTTTCAGTTGTCAGCAGCTTTTGACTAGCCACACAAATGTAGTCAGTCTTTCCCCCACTGGTTTGGAGGGCTTCCTCAGATCAAACAGAAGGGCCGCTGCCCTCCCGCGATCAACGAGGGTCCCCTCCTACTCCATTGCCTCTTTGGGGCGACTTTTGACCCTTTTTAGGGTCCCCAGCAGGGTGAAATCAAACGTGGAAGACGGAGCCCCATCTTACTGCACCCAGTACGCCGCAACGTCAAACTGGAAGCTCCAAAGAAGAGGATTCTTGATAATTCTTGTCTGTTATAGCTGAATGGGTCAGTAATTAATCAAGAAAATTCACTAAAGCAATAGCTTAGGCTCTACACAAAGTAGAAACCACAGGGAAAAGAAAGAGTTGGGTTTGCTTTTCAACACTTATAAGGCAAGGAAACACACAGACAACAATGTACATTACCAAGAAACAGCTGCATGTGCCAATGTTAAATAGACTAATATGAATGAATGTCTCCTAGTTAATTGCACCCTATACAGAAACTTTATTGTGTGCATTATTAACTAAAAGCATTTTCGACCTGAAGAATTCTGAGTTCAAATTTGAGATTGCACACATGCAAGGGTCTCATTTGGGAACTTATGAGTGGACACTGCACCAGATTATAGGAAACAAACATCCTTTCTTTGCCAAACTTCTTAAGGTATCATTTAAGCTCCACCTATTTTCTTCTTGGGGAAGAGATGCTGTGGCGATATAGTACTCCATTTATAATGAATGGTTAAAGTGCTTCACAGCTAGGATATCTAATACAAATAATCTTCAACTTAGAAGAGTTCTTTAGTGATCGTTCGAAGTTACAATAGCACTGAAAAACGGCAACTATGACTGTTTTTCACACGACCATTACAGCATCCCCAAAGTCACATGATCAAAATTCAGATAGTTGGCAGCTGATTCATATTTATGGCAGTTGCAGTGTCCTGGGGTCATCTTTTGCAACCTTCTGACAAGCAAAGCCAATTGGGAAGCCAGATTCACTCAACAACCAAGTTACTAACCTAACTGCAGCGATTTACTTAACAACTGTGGCAAGAAAGGTCATAAAATGGAGGCAAAATTCACTTAGCAAATGTCTCACTTAGCAATAGAAACTTTGGGCTCAATTGTGGTCTTATGTCCAGGACTACCTGTAGTGACTCGCTTCATAACGTATGGAGAAAAAGTATGAATGGGAAGAAGAGTATGACAAGAAGGAATGGGGGGGGGGGAATGTCAGCCCTTTAAGGTGGCCTACATCAGGAAACAGACTCCATCGAGATTGTTTAAATCAACAGCCTGGTTGTGTTTTTCCTTCCCTCCTGTGCCAGACTAAGGCTCCTCTCCCAGGACTCAAAGAATGTTTCTGCCCTTTTTATTTTTGCAATCCCTTCTGAGTATTTCCCTTATGGCAGCCACATGACTCTCTACAGAGAAAAGGGTAGATGGACAAGTGTGGACGTATGTGTTGAATGGAATAGAGAACAATTACAGCTATGCTGCCCTACCTTCCTTACATATCTCACAAATGAGCTTGGGTGAATATGTACTGTATGAAGGGGGAAAAAAACAGATAAATAGAAGACAGCGACAAAAAGGAGTGTATCTGATTATCTTTGATTATGAGCTTCTTTACTTTTCAATTTGGTCCAGCCACAACCAAAGTACTGTACCCAACTAAATCTTCTCTCCTGAAGGAATGTGATTCTCAAACACCCACCACCTCCCCAGACAGGTTTTCTCCTGAATTAGAACATATGTTGTTAACCCTTTGGGAATCCCAGGATCGCCCATCAACAGGAAAAGTTGCTACATGCCCTTTTAAAATCTCATTACCAAAATTATCTCTGATCCACAGCAAACTGGTAGACAGAATGCATTTAGATTGAATGCAAATGTCAACCATTCTCCATAGATGGGAGACCTTCCAAACATCTCTGCCCCCAGGATACTTGACCTGGAATCAACCAGGCCAATCTTCAAAGCAGTCGTCCCATTCCAGACTCACCTGCTTGTTAGCAAAGACAAGGAGAACGGCATCTCGGAGCTCATCCTCTGCCAGCATTCTCATCAGTTCCTCACGTGCCTCATTTACTCGTTCCCGATCATTGCTATCCACTACAAAAATCAGACCTGAAAGAGAGTTTGTCTGTTTATCTAAGTGTACAGAAAAAAAATATAAGATTAAAAGAAATTGGGTATTTTGTAAAGCGAAGTATGAAGAAATGGAAGTTAGAATTATGATCCCTTCAAAAGAAGGGATTATTCAAAAGAATAATCAGAAATTCTGATTATTACAATGGGCAGATCAGTCACTCAAAAGTGCTGGAAACTTAGAAAGAGAAAAGCAAAGGATATGAAATAGCCTCCAATTTGAATTCTCCAATGGGAGGAGGAAGAAAAGGCTTTCCCTTGGAAGCCCACAGGTTATTTACTAAACAAGAAAGATAGGAGGGGAAAAAAATCAACTGGACTTCAAATCACCTTTCCAAAAGAGCAATCTTAATAAATTCACTAGAAGATTAATTTTGGGCTGACAACAACAAATTTTTTACTTTTCCATTGTCCCAAATACCTGAATTGGCCTAGTTTTCACACTTGATTGGCAGAATTATGCACTAAATGAAAACACCAGATTTTAAACTCTTCCCTTATGTGACTAATCGTAAACCAATCCTCAAAAAGAAATGTGAAGACAGAAGTCCAATCAGGGTGTTTAAATCAGCCAATTAATTTCATACCTTAATCAAGAAACCCAAGCTAGGCTGCCAAATTCAAGAAATCAAAGGTTCTTTTATAGTCCATGGATTTCAAACTGTATCAGATTATCACAGAACCCTAATTCTTCAGGCTGGAAACATTCCACTGGATCATACAGAGTAACTCCAATTAGAGCCACTATAAAGCAGGTTATTCTACATCAGTTTTGCAAGACAGGCAAAAAACGCAACTAGTTCAAAGATTTTTTCCCCCCATGTATCTAGCTTGCTCACACATGCCTAAGTAATTTGTGGACAGAACAGAAAGTCTAAAAAAAATGCAAAAAGACATTTGGTCAATTAGATGCAATTCCTAATTTGCCTGAAGTGAGTAGCTATTTAAAGCCTTGAAAATTAAAGGAATGGGTTTTTTTGGTTGAGTTGCAAAGCTTATTCCAACGCCACATTGTTCTTAGGGTTAGCAAGGACTTCATAATTCTTAAATCTATGCATACATTGTATAACTTATGACCACTGCATAAGTTTAAATCTCAGCAGATTCCAAGATAATTATCTCATGGGGAAAAAAAGAAACAAAGAAACAAATAGCAGTGTTATCAGACACATAAACTTGCTGAACATCTTGGCTGCTTAGAAATCACTGCTTCATTTTGAAACTGAGAGATAGCTACTGCTTAATCATTGCCTCTCTTGTGAAGAATGTGTCAAAGGCTTCAAATGGACCCTGCAATTAAGATTGTTTAGACAGCTCTTCCTAATAAAACATTCTCTAGCTGGCTTACAAAACAGACCGATCAATTGAAAGCTTTTAAAAATTACGAAAGTGCAAACAGAAGCAAGCTAACAGACTGCTTGTGACTGTGTTTGGACCTATTATCTGTATTGCTTCTGTATGGATTCAGGAATTTTTCAAAATATAAATAGCACCAGTACAATGAAGCCATATAATAAAACAATTCATTGCCTAATACAGGGCTTTTCAACCTTTTCACCCATTGTACCACTTTTAGGATATGGCAATATCCGAGTACCACCAGTCGCCTAGCAAGGTGTCAAAAACTTGACCAAAAAAAAAAAAAAGGGAAGTAATAAAGTACAGGTAGTCCTCAACTTACAACAGTTCGCTTAATGACTGTTCGAAGTTACAATGGCACTGAAAAAAGTGCCCCCCAAGCTACAGCCGGGCAAGACACCTGCCTGCCCACTCCTGCTGTTCGAGGTTTTAATTGTGAGCATTTCTGTTGAGGATTGGCAGCGGAGGTGGGGTGGGGGGTGTTTGGTTTTTATTCCACCCATCTGCTGGGTGGTTGCAGCAGGTTTTGGTCACTTCACATGACCCTGGGACACTGTGACTGTCATAAATATGAATCAGTTGCCAAGCATCTGAATGTAAATCACAAGACCCTGGAGATGCTGCAACATTCCAGCTGATCGGCGCTTCTTCTGAGCTCAGCAGAAGCACCAGGATCAGCACCGAGCTCCAGCTGGAGCCTGGCGCTGATCCTGGCGCCTCCACTGAGCCCTGACAGCCCCGAAGCGCCGATCAGCTGGAAAGCGGCACTGATCCTGGTGCTTCTGCTGAGCCCTGACAGCCCTGCAGCTCCAGCCATCTCTCACTCAGGCTTGTGCGGTGCTGCCACCGGTTCAGCTCATTCCCTTCCCCCACTACTACTTTTCTAGGATGGTCACGTACCACCTGCCAGGTGCCAATGTACCACAGGTGGTACCCGTACCACTGGTTGAAAAGCCCTGGCCTAATAAACCCATAGGTACCTGGAATAGGATTCCTTCAAAAGCAGTATTAGTATCTGGTGGGTGCATATCTCTAAGTGCTGCACAAGAGCTTACCTCTGAAAAGAGCAGCAACTTCAAATGGATTTCTAAGTAATTAAGAAGAAAAGGAGGCTCAAAGACCTGCTATTGTGAAGAGCAGGGAGAGAGAGCAAGCACCACTTTGTTAATCCCAATAAAGAAAAGATTTCCCCCTTCCTCTTCCCTTCCCATACCCTGGGTATTCTGAAAATAGTGTCGCCAGAGGGGCCGTATCTTGTCCTGGCCGCCGACATCCCATACGGTGAAGCTGATGTTCTTGTATTCAACCGTCTCAACGTTGAACCCTGAGGAAGAATAACAGGGTCAGAATTTGGGCTGCACAGCAGAAATGTAGCCTTCTCTGGCAATTGAGAACATGGAGCATGAAGAGACATTCAAGAGCAGGACTGAGAATCAGGCATTGCAGAGGTCGCAGCGAGTCTTCATATTCAGAAGTAACATCCCTAGGACTTTACCTATATTTATTAAAGTACAGATGGATGTACTGCCCCAGGATTAAGTTGGCAGACCTGTTCTTACATCTAATGCCGCCTCCATGTAGAAATTAAAGGAGACAATTCTCCTGCTTACATTTAGAATTTAAAAGAAGGCCTTAAACTTCAGAATTCATCAGCAAGTAGTACTTACTTATAAACATGTTACAGTGAGATCTTAAGAACATACCACATCCCCAATCACAATCCCAGCTGTGGAAAAACAGCACGTTTCAAGCAACCAGAAGCTCCATAGTATTACTAACTCTCAGTAATCTCACAAATGAGTCATCTTTTCCCACATATTTGGACAAAAAAAATCAAAAGATGCAATCCACGAAGCACCATTGCTACGCAATCTGTTCTTTGCCACAGGGGTCCAGCATAAGCACCTCTAATGAATGGAGGTTGCGCAGCAACATTGTATGGCCAATTGCACTCCAAACACCTTTGGATGCTCTTTGGTTTAGGACAGGAGTCTTCAAACTTGGCGCTTTTATGACTTGTGGACTTCAACTCCCAGAATTCCTCATCCAGGCACACTGAAGTCCACAAGTCATAAAAGGGCCAAGTTTGAAGACCCCTGGTTTAGGACAATGCTTTGCAAACATGTTAGCTCACTTTCATCATTAAAGGAGACAAGAAAGTTCTATTGTACTCAGAAACAACAATGGCATTTTGATAGCAAGTGGCTATGATGAGTAAAATGGAGCCTCTAAGTAGCAAAGCAGAATATCTTTGAGCAGCAGTTACCTGGAAGAAAGTTGTTTCAGTATGGGCTATCATGCGCTTTGTGTTTTCTAAAAAGATGTGGGCAATCCCTTAAGAAATTCAGATGAGATAGATCTCTGGATCATTTCAGAAGGATCTGGCTTATATTCTTACTGCACAAAAGCATCTTCAGAGTGACTTTTGTTATTAGAAGCTAAATATTCATTATTAGGTAGACCTTGCCCTAGTAGTCCTCGTAGAACACCAATAATAAATCAAGTATAGGCAAGCGACTAGCATCCCAGGCAGGTTTTGCCCATGTGTGTGTTTCATTTCTCATTTAGTTGCTGCCAGTTCTGAGTCACTCTCATTAAGTCTAATGTGTGCCACATCAGGGAGAGAGAAAAAAAAGAGTAGTTCAGATGACAGATGACAAGAAAATGCCTTAACCTGACCCGGTGTCCTCCAGATGTGTTGGATTTCAACTCCTGTAATTCTAATCAACAGGACAGAGAATGCTTGTTTAAATTTATTGGATTACATGCCTACAACACGACAATGTTTCCAGAAATTGACACAAAATCCCTGGCAAGAAGATAGGAAGGGTCCCAAGGGAAATAAGATATTTGCTTATGCTACTGCCCCAAATTGATTCTGCAACCAACTCATGCTCACAGTTCCACTTTTGAAATGGAAAAAAAATGGAGGTCATACCAATAGTAGGGATAGTGGTGACAATCTCTCCCAGTTTGAGCTTGTAGAGGATGGTGGTTTTCCCAGCAGCATCAAGACCCACCATAAGGATTCGCATCTCTTTTTTGCCAATCAGGCTCTTCAGCAAGTTGCCAAATATGTTCCCCATGGCAGCAAGTTCAACAGTGCAGGACTTGGCTTCTTCTGTCCAGCTGGTGTCAAAGTCCTATGAATGTGGAAAGTGCCATTAGCTGGAGAAGCAACAGCTCCTTCTAAAATGTCTTGGAGTGGTCAACAGAACCACTGGAACAGATCACAACAGTCTTGAGACTACAGAATGAAAGATTTACAGGCTAGCACATGTGGCTCTTCAAATAGTATAAATCTCCCCATCAATCCCTGCTCTTGACAAATTGGCTAGAATTGACAATAATGTGCATATAGCTTTGTACTAGCAAGCCTTACAAGAAGGTAGGCTAGAGTAGCAGATAAATTATGCACCTTCTTATAGGCCTTCTGTGAAATTTCCTGGTTCTAAAACATTTCTGAAGACCAAATACATTCAGATACATAAGCACAAAACTCTTAACTCAAATTCAACAGGCACTCACTGAAATCAATACAACACTCTCAGTGATCACGATACAAAGACATAGAGAAGTTCTCTCTCTGTTGCAGCATCTCTTTTAGCTCACTCACACACATATTTGACATGGGAATTCAAGTTGCCATTGGAAAATTTCTTGTATAAGGGTGCACAATCGTTTTCATGTTGAGGGCTTACTTTAAGTGAATAGCACCCCAGAGGCTAAACTCCTAAAAGTGCTCTGAGCCAAGACAAAGAAATAGGTACAGGACAAAAAAAATGTTTTAACATTGTTTAAATTTAAGTGAAATTATGTAATTAATATATTGTTTGTATTGTTTTAATTATTTCATTCAATTACAGTAAAGATTACTTTTGGTAACTTTTCAAGCAGCTCAGGGGATCATGTCCAAAACTGTGGGAGGCTGCAAAAAAAATCCCAAAGTTACCTGTTAACTTCAAGCAAAAAAAAAAAAAGTATAATGTGAGCTGAAACTTTCCTGAAACCTTCTGCAAATAAAATTTAATAAAGACTATTTACCTACCATGCATTTTCCCACAATACTATCTACATTTGCGGCACTGGAGCTGCTTGAAAAAGAAATATATCAATTCTGTGTGGTTAGGGATTTTTTTTCTTAGTTGGTCAACTGAAGGCCATTCTTGGTCAAAGAAAATTGGAAATAGCAACTCATTACAGTAGCCGCATAATTTCTCTGCCTTCCCTTCAATAATCATGGAATAATCAATCTCATTTGAGCATTTCATCACTGAGGCTTAACAACATCCATCTCATTCATTTCTTTTAAAGCTCTCACACAAACACAATTCACAGCCATCAGGTGCACATTAATCTCTAAAAGCAAGTAAAACAAAATAAAACCAATCCTCATTATACATAATTTCTTCATCAAGTGTACAACTTTGGGTAGGGTCAAACACAATGGTGGGTTACATGAGTTTAATACAGCACACCCAGGCCCAAATATTTAAGGAATAAAAGGAATGTTCTGTATTCCTACAGGAATACAAGGCCAAGGTCAGTATGCCTTAGTATACAGAGATATACAGAAGATAAATAATGCATTTAAGCCTCAGATTATGTGATGTGTTTTCACACAGATGCAATCCAACTGGGAAGAGTTTGGTTCCTTTACACTTGAGATAACCACTTATTTTTCATCTCTTTATCCCATAGTCCCACTAGAAAATTATTTCTGACGAAGGAGCATACATAAAACCAATATAAAGAGAACAGTACATATACGATTCCAGAGATGGTGCTAGAGGCAGGATAGGCAATACAGAGACAGTTCAGTCCTGTAAGGAACTCTTTCTCCTGAGTGATATTAATGAAAAGCAATCCGGAGGCGAGGGGACACGTGTGCCAGGCACTGCCTGTCACACAAAGCATGCCAAACAAACTTCCTATGGCAATTCTTGCGCCCTATCCCACTTCTCCTCCCCCCCCCATGCTCCCCGCAAAAATATGGACGCTCAGAAAACAAGAGAGCCCAGTAGGCTCAGTTTCCCTGCCCAAACTCCAAGCACAAGAAGGACCATTCAATCTGCCCTGGATTTAATTTGGCAGCTTTGGGAGCCCGGAAGCATCCCCACGTCCAGAATCCCCGCTCCGGTTTAGACTGGAGGCACCAGGCGCCCCCTTTCTTCAAGAAGCCCGCCTCTTCCGCGCTCTTCGGCTCCAGCTCTTCAGCTCTGCAGGTGGGATTCGCCAGGACCAATTATTATTATATTATTATTATTATTATTATTATTATTATTATTATTATTATTATTATTATTATTATTATTTATTGCCTTTTTCCTTACCTTAAAAATTACGTAGGGGCCCCAGCAGTCAGGATGCTGAAGGTTACTCTCCCTACCTTCCCTTTCTTAAAGCAGTCCGGGCCACCCGGGCTCTCCCCCTTAGGACGCCCGTCTGAGCGGCACCCACCCAAAGGGGTGCCGTCCACCCACACGCGTGTGCAGAACGCGCAGCCCCTGCTGCTGCTGCTCCTCCCGGAAACACCGCGCCTCCCGCACCGTCGCTGGGAATCGCTCGGCGACGCTGCCTCCGTTGACACCGAGCCTGTGACACCCCCACATTGCAACGCGCACGCTCCCGCGGCCCCGGCGCTGCGGGCTGGAGTCCTTTGGACGTCCTCCCTTCATTGTTTCGGGTTCCGAAGGAACGACACCCCCCCCACACACACACACACCCCACCACGGCCACACACACACACACACACACACACACACACACAGAGCTTCTCCCTCCTGTCCCAGCCCCCTCCCGGCCTCCCACACGGCAAACGCCAGGGAAAGCCTCGCTTCTCCCGCCTCCGTGCAAAGCCATTGCCCAGCCTCTCCTCGTCGCCGCAATACCCGAGCCGCCCTTTGGATTTCCGAATGACTTCCGCGGGAGCTCCGGCCGGCCGGCCGGCTGGCCTTCTTCAACCCCGGCTGGCCACCGAGCGCCTTTCTCCTTTGGCGGCGATATTTCTTCCCTCTACATCGCGCCTCCCCTTCCCCCTCCCCCGCTTTCTTTCTGGTCGCTGGTGGCCGTTTCGGTCGCCGCCGCCGCCGCCCCCGCAAAGCGAGCCGGGCCCCCCGAGCACCCACCTGCTCCTGCGCGCGCGCCTCCGCCTCCTGCTACCCAGCTGACTCTGCACTCTTGAGTCCCCCTTCCAGCCGGAAGCAGCGGCGGCGGTAGCGGCGGCGGCAAGCAAGCAGGCCGTGGACACGACGCTCTCGCGAGATCTCGCCACCCCCGGCGCCCGGTTGGCTCGAGGACGTTCGTCTCGCGAGACTGTGTGGCCATCGTCTCCATGGTAGCGGCTGCTGTACTGCGGGGTGGGGTGGGGTGGGGGTGAACACTGCCTCATGGAGGGACGTTCTTGAGTTGCAATCTTGGCTCTGATGGTCGTTTCAATTGATACCGGTATTAGCTATCGGAGGGTTCCTGTGGTGCAGAATGGCTTGGAGAGCTTGTGCCCGAGTTGTCAGCTTTTATGTATATATAAAATGATTGTGTGTGTGTGTGTGTACAGTATGTTTGTATGTTTGTATGTATGTATGTATGTATGTATGTACACATCTTTACTATTTTGCCTTCATTCTTGATTTGAATATTGATAAAATATAGATAGAATATAGATAAAAACTTTTGCTGCAAAAAAAAATCCAATTGAAGGCCTGGGAAAAATTGTGATATGAATAAGTTGTAATACACCTTGATCACCAGGTGAGGCTGGACCTGATAATATCTAGGTCAGTGGTTCTCAACCTTTTTAATGCCGCGACCCCAATGTCGTAAGTCGAGGACTAAACCGGTCGTAAGTTGAAGACTAAACCGGTCGTAACTCGAGGACTAAACCGGTCGTAACTCGAGGACTACCTAACCGGTCGTAAGTCAAGGACTTTCCCTGCCTGGGAGCGCCACGCATGCGTGGTTCCGCCCCCTGCGCCGG
>NW_015390038.1:37608-76628 GCF_001527695.2 Protobothrops mucrosquamatus
GGCAAGCGGCAGAGACGGAGCAGGCCGACCACCAGCTGGCCCAGCCCAAGGGAGGTAAGGCACCCACTGGAAAAGGGGGGAAAAAATGGTGGCCCAAAAAAATGGACAAAAAAAATGGCGGACAGCCTTGCTTGGCGACCCCCATGAAATGGTCGATCGACCCCAAATGGGGTCCCGACCCACAGGTTGAGAACCACTGATCTAGGTGCCATCAGAAACTTCTTGATCCATTGTTGAGATGCTAAAATTCTTAAGTAGCCTAGAAATTCTATCTCTTTTTATCAAAAAAAATAAAATTTCTAGCAAGACAATTGTTTGGTCACTACCAATTTTTCTTGACCCAATGATTAGTTTGGTTTTTTTTTTTATTCTTGTCAGCTTATCCTTTCTCCTAAAGTTGAACACAGTGGCCGATGGGTGCACTTTTGGAAGATCTGAAAGGTCAGGCTGGGGACAGATCACTCACTCTTTGTATTCAATAAGAGTTGACACTGACTTGATAGCAAATAATCAGTTAAGCTTATACTTGTGTCATCTATTCTGCTATCCAACCCCCTTGTCTGCTGTCAGCCTCTGGTTTTTTTTATCTATTTTTAGTTTTTTCAAGCTTTGAGGCCCATCCAATGCTTTATGTGTCCAAACAGTCTTTATTCTTCACTTCCAAAATGATACTATCAGCATATCATAGGTTGTTAAGGTTGAATTTCAGTTTCTCCTATTCCAACATTTTTTATTATTTATACAGCCTAACCTAATCTAACTTAACCTAATAACCTTCAAATATTTCCCCCCCAATTTTTAACTGCTGTATTGAGTTGCTCCGTTGCTGCCATCTTTATATGAGCGTTCCCTTGATTTTTGTAATTCTCTTATATATGTCTCTTTTTTTTCCTCCTCATCCAATTGTTCTCTGTTTATTTTCATTATTTCATCTCCTTCTTTCTCCTGGTTTTTCCCTAAGACTCAATATTTACTTGAGAATTTCTCTCTCTTTTTTTACTTTTACTTTCTACCTTTCATCAGCAAATTCCACATGTAAGCATACAGTCGTGTTCTTTTGTTTTTTTAATTTTAGGATATTTTTGTTTGCTTCAGCTTTAACAATGTGACACATTTCAGTTTAGAATCCTTCAAGCAGTCTGTTTAGCCAATTTAATCCTTTAATTCTTTACCCTTACTGCACAATCATACGGGACAGGACTGAGAGCTACAGTAATGTAGTAATAATAATAATAAAGTTGGAAGGGACCTTGGAGGTCATCAAGTCCAACCCCCTGCTCAGGCAGGAAACCCTATACCATTTCGGACAAATGGCTGTCCAGTCTCTTCTTAAAAACTTCCAGTGTTGGAGCATTCACCACTTCTGGAGGCAGGTTGTTCCACTGGTTAATTGTTCTAACTGTCAGGAAGTTTCTCCTTAGTTCTAGTTCGCTTCTCTCCTTGATTAGTTTTGATCCGTTGCTTCTTGTCCTGCCTTCAGGGGCTTTGGAAAATAGCTTGACTCCCTCTTCTTTGTGGCAGCCCCTGAGATATTGGAACACTGCTATCATGTCCCCCCTCATCCTTCTCTTCATTAAACTAGACATACCCAATTCCAGCAGCCGTTCCTTATATGTTTTAGCCTCCAGTCCCCTAATCATCTTTGTTGCTCTTCTCTGTACTCTTTCTAGAGTCTCAACATCTTTTTTATATTGTGGTGACCAAAACTGGATGCAGTATTCCAAGTGTGGCCTTATCGAGGCATTGTAAAGTGGTATTAATACTTCATGTGATCTTGATTTTATCCCTCTGTTAATGCAGCCTAGCACTGTGTTGGCTTTTTTGGCAGCTGCAGCACACTGCTGGCTCATATTTAAATGATTGTCCACTAGGACTCCGAGATTCCTCTCACAGTTACTACTATTGAGCAAGGCACCCCCTATACTATACCTGTACATTTGGTTTTAATAATGGTTTCTTTTCTTTAAGAAAGAACTAGTCTAGTTTAATTTAAAGCCAGGGGGAGAACTTTTAAAAACCTAGTGAAAAAAAATCCAGGGCAGATATAAGATGAAAATAGACTCTACATCTCTTGTTAGAAAATCCTAGTATTCTTATTCTACTGCCAAATCTGTCTTTAAGTTGGAAAGTGATCTGATTTATGGGTAAATTCGAGCAACCAGTAAATTGTTACCCAGGAGCTTTTCTGACATGTTTTTGTTTGGTCACAATATTAAATTTTATCAGACAATAAGCCCCATGAAACTTAATCAGACTTTGAATAGTTATGTAAAGAATTACACCCGTAAGAGTGAAGAATAAAAAATGATGTCCTATCTATATTTAGTACCACTAAAACCCATATCTGTAACTAACTGGGCTGTGTATCATAAGACAAAACTTTTTCAACCAAGGTAACTCAAATGGGCTAATTTACAGAATGCATCCAAAATCCAGGAGCCATAAAATTTTATTTAAAAAATCATGATAAAAATTATCATAAGGCTTTATGAAAAATACAAACTGTACACAAAACATTTCCTGATGTTTGTGCTGTACTGTTCAACATGGGCTAGTTTCAAGGGAGATACATCTCTGAATGTCTATCTGGATTTTTAAGAACTTTTCAAGTACATTAGAAGCTCTGCCTTTGTTGAAGGCACTGAAGAATCTGGTAAAGAAATATCTCTGAAATGATGACCCAAGGAGTCATGAGTTTATTTATTTTATTTGCTTATAGTTCATAACGAGGTCCAGGCAGAAGAAGAACATTGTGGCTTCAAAATCTTAAGGGATTGGTTTGGACAAAACTCAGCAGCACTTTTTTGTGCGGCTGCTGATAAAAACAGGATCGCCAACATGATCACCAACGTCTGATAACGGATATGGCACAAGAAGAAGAAGATAGTTCATATAAAAACTGTCTCTGTGTCTAGTTGTTTTGGCATGCAATGCCCTATAGCGGTGTCCTGAGGGGAGGAGTTGAAACAGTCCAGGATATGAGAGAATCTGTAGATACTTTCTCAGCCCTCTTTCTGACCCATGCAGTATACAGATCCTCAGTGGAAGGCAGACTAGTTGTAATTGGTTTATATGCAGTCCTAACTATCCATTGAAGTCTGTACCTGTCCTGTTTGGTTGCTGTACCAAACCAGACAGTTATAGAAATACAAATGACTGACTCAATACTGGTAATTCCTCTATAGAACTGAATCAACAGCTCCTGGGACAGTCTAAACTTTCTGAGTTGATAGACAGTGGCAAGCTACTTCTACATTGTGGCCAAGAAAGCAACAGTCACCAGGAAAACTGGACTTACATAGATGGTTTAGAAAATAGCCTCAGTTGAGAAATTGATTCAATATATGCATGCCACAGAAGACTATGAGCATTGCACCCACCAGCCTGGTAGCTTTATATCTGCTTGAACAGTGATGTTGGAAGGAAAAACTTGATTGAATTTCCTTCTACTTTCCACATCAAAAAATAATATTATAGTACTACATCAGATCACATTTCATGTCAACATGCTATTAAGAAGTGATGAACATTGTAGGTCTTGGATCAGTCCAAAAACAGCCTGTATTACAATGCTGAAATAATGTGTGAATAAATAGCAAGTAGGGGCTCTAAATGCTTTATATTCCCCTTGTTTGAAATATGCTGAGTTTAATTAAAACTGAATACATTTAGTGTTCTGTTGTGCCATAGATTATTATTTCCTGTGTTCACTGGGATCTTTCCTCTTCCTCAACTATGGTTTAAAGCATGAATTCACTGTAGTTAAGATGCAGCAACTTCTCACAAGACATCACTAGACATGTCTTTAGATTATTGTTCAAAGTGGACTGAACCATTTCCCTGTTGATCTATTGCAGCTGGATGCATTGTCCAAGTCTTAGATTCTTCCTGCCGCAATGGCAAGATTTGGATCTGATACAATGGAGAAGGTCCAGTGACTCTGACAACTGATTAGCAGAGACCTTTATTTACTTCTCATGAAGTTCTGAAGCGACATTTAATGATGCCGACAGATTACGAAGACATAAATAGAATAACGTCCTGCATGTCAAATTCTGTAGCACAAAATTAATATACAGTTTGCTTATGGCATAATGCCCAGACACAGATATGCTTGGCTTTTGCCAGTGAAGCAGGCAAAAATGTAGAGATAAGCAGCTGAAATAGCAACTGGATTCAATGGATAAATCCAATTATTGACATATATCTTTAACTCTGACTAATTCACTATCAGTGACATTTTGAATATGAACAATTGAATTCTATAGCAAATTAATGATTGACAGAACAGTTCTAGAGAAATCTATTAAAAGAAAATCCTACTGAGCTTTTACTTATTCCCAAGTATGCATAAAATTGCAGGCTATGGCTTTAATATTGAAATTCACTCTGTATTGGGGTTATACCGTTACATCCTGCACAGCTAACACAAAAAGATGCTGAGAAATGTAGTAAGGAAAAAAGACAGTTGTTCTCCCACAGATCCTCACTGAATTGTTTCTTCTTACTCATCACAAGGTACTGTTCCCTGGACTACAGGACAATAGTATTATCAAAATAGAAGATCTGCAATGTTGGAATGATATAAATTCTCACAAATGTATTGCACCATAAGATTTTATAGCCAGATTTTATTCTCTTAAGTGGTTTCAAATATTTAGACAGATAAAGAAACCCATCTGTACCAGAATTTTCTTTTTCAAAGAACTAAAGATTATTTCTGTTGGGATAGCTGCTCATTTTGTCTGCACCTATCTCATTTTCACCTGCACTAAAATGTTTTTGAGACAACACTAAAACCTGCAAAACATGTTTGACCAGAGATGACAGTTAGTGGGTGAGAAATATGTATATGCAAACCACAGGAAGCGATTCTTCTCTCAAAACTACGTTTAGCCTTTAAAATTTCCACCATGTTGAACGTCTTGTTGAAACAGATAAATCCCTAAAAAGTCTACCCGGAAGTAAGCCCCATTCCTTGTTCCCCATAAGTGTAACGACACACCTCAATGATAGAGTAGATGCAGTCACTCCAGAAAGAAGACTATCACCACAAGAAAAATGGGAAAGCCTGTCAGATACAGCGCAGATTTTAATTCAAAGCCACTTGTTACTACTACCGTAGCTGCAGTTGGGAAAAGGCAGCCTGTAGTGATCTAGTCAGTTACAAAGCAGTTAGGAAACATGTCAATATAGGCATGATAGCCCAGAGACAAAATCCCAATGCAGTCATTGGTTGACAAGCTAGTTCTGTCCCTCTCTATAGTCATACGCTAACGTGTCTCTTTGTGTCGCCTACATTAAAATGCCTCTCTTTCTTATTAAGCACCCCCTGTCACACATAGTTGACTGTGCAAACTCAAACCACTCCCTGCTGAAGTGCAGGGAAAGTTGTGCAATGAAGTCATGGCCATGGGTGGAGACCAAGCTGAGTTCAGCAAGGAGACCTGGTCCAGCCTGACTCACAGCTTGTGGGTCCCTTTTGGGCTGGGACTAGAATGAGGAAACTGGGGAATGCTAAAGAATTCTGCCTTCTTTCATAAAGAGCCTCCTCTGGTTGGCTTAATGGACTCGGCCTCCAGGGTCTGTTAGCACATGAAATTTCTTAATTTAAGGAACTAAAGATGGTCAGCAGCTAGTTCTTGAGTGCCACTGTGAGATGCGAGAAAGGGAAAAAGCATCAATTTGTAGCCTATAAAGAAGTTTGCCTTCAGAATCTGTTTTTATCAACATACTGCTCTTCCCATGTTTTTCTCATTACTTTTTCTATACAGAAAGAACTTGCTCTATCCAGTCATACATTCTAATATATGCATATATGTATCTATATACTATTTATTTATCATATTTACATGCCACCCATCTTGACCAAAGTGGCTCTCTATATAATGCACATATATAAAATTTTTATTAAAGATATTTGTAGAGAATAAAAACAATACAAATTTTGAAAGCGAAAGTAAGGAAAATAAAACAACAAGTAAAAACAGAAAAAAGAAAAAGAAAATAAAAAAATTATAAAGAAGTGGCTTCTGGTCTTCTTAACAGAAGTTACAAGTACACAAATGTTGTACCCTCTCTAACGTTTTCTAAACTTTCAACTATCTGCTAGAACAGGGTGTCAAACTTGATTTCATTGAGGGCCGCATCAGCATTGTGGTTGCCCTTGGGGGCTGGGTGGGTGCGACCACGATGGTTGCAGCCAATTGGGTAGGTGTGGCCGGGGTGGGCGTTGCCTGCTCAATGTCGCTTGAGTCGGGGGACGCCTGTGGAGGCCCGGGCGGGGCTCGGGGATCCAGGGGTCTCTGGCAGAGGGTTTTGGGACCAGGGTGGGTCCTGGGGCCTGATCCACCGGAGGAGCCTCACTGATCCTCTCGAGCTGTGCAGGGTACCCCTGGACGGCAGCACGGGCTGCCCGGGGCTCTGGGCAGTAGGCACCCAGTCCAGCCCTTGAGCTCCTGGAGCGCTTGCTGGAAGATGAGGTTGGACAGCGGGGGTGGAGCACACAGGGTCCACGGCATCACAGTGATGGCGACTGGCTGAGCTGCCTTGCTGCAGCCCCACAGTCTGTCTTTGCTTGCCCATGGCCACCAAGGCTAGGACAGGGCAGGCAGCCATGGGGCTGCCTGGCGCATCCGACAGACCAGATCGTGCGCCTCCCCCCTGCACCTCTGCCTCTGCCTGCTGCTTGGAGGGCTGGTCCAATGGTTGCGGCACTTAGACCCACCTGTGCTGCGCAGGCTGTGGAGTCAGACTGCCTTTGGGGGATGGGTCCTCCCAACCCTTCCCATTCGTCGGGGCCATCGCAGAAGGGGAAGCAGGCAGGAGACCTGCCCCACATATGCGGCAGAGCTGGAGAATGATGTTGGACAGTAGGGGCTGAATGCACAGGGCTGCGGTGTCCCACCACTCCCACCCTGACACCTGCCTCGTGTAGGAAGACAGCACCCCCCCCAGAGAAGCAAATATTAAAAAGGCAGAATATTATATTTCCCCAAAGGATCTTAAAGGCAGAAAAGCAGGCCTAGCTTTTCTTAATAACCCCAAGCAGAAACTAAGCAGGTCAGCTCTGTAGAAATGCAGATTTGATAATCCCATTCAGAAAGACTCAGGCCCCATTCATGAGCAAATACTACCAGGCAAAAGCCCATTCAAGACAAAATATTTTGAAATCCCTTGCAGCAAATTGATAGCTAACGATAGCAGAGTGATAGGATTAGAACCAGCAGTCCCTCAGCAATCCAACACAGGACATAGCCCCAGGGAAGCAGGACATGACCTTTAGGACATAATAGGATGAACCCACCACTATCAGAATATTAAAAGGCCACACTGAACCTCAGGTCAAAGTTCATGCCACAGGAACAGGAACAGCCTCAAACAGGAACAATTCCAAATACAAAAGGCCAAGAAGGTATAAAAACCCACCACTCCAGCTCCATGTGGTCAGCCACCTCAGAAACATGCTGCTGTCACTGAAGTTTCTGGCAACTCAATAAACAAGAACCTTCTTTCTAAAGCAGTCTCTATTTTGTTTATTCCCAGCTTGGACTGGACTCTGATGAAGATTTTTCTTTTAACACTCACTTCTAGTTCAGAGTCTCTCTGAACTGGAAGACACAGTCCCTATAGGGATATTCTGAGCAGCTCCCATTAAATAAATGGGACCTTAAGAGAGTTGGCAGAGGCCAGTGATGGCAAACCTATGATGCATGTGGCAAAGATAATATGCCACAACATTTTGGGTGACACACCAGTGTTCTCAACAACTATTCTTGAAAGTACGTCCTGTTCTCATGTAATTTTTGGAGGTTGTAGAGGCTGCACTAGAAGAGCATGTGCTCTTGCACAGCTTCCAAAGCCCCCCCAAATCATGTGAGAATAGGATGTATTTTCACACAGTTTTTGGAGGTTGCAAAGGCTGCAGAAAAGCATTTTCCAAAGCTACTTCAAGAATGAGGGCTTCATGACATCCAGAGCTGCCTTAGGTAGACCACAAGGGCCTGTCAACAGAAAAACCACCTAAAGATAAGCAGCATAGGGCAGATCCTCAGGAGGGCTGGACTGTAAAGCAATTGCACCATTCTCCAAGGCTCGTGTACCTTGGGGAATGGCACAAGGCAACCTTTTTTGAGTGGCAGTGGCCTGAGCCTTTACTTCAGGCCCAGCCTTGGCACTGCTGCTGAGTGCCACTGTTCTGGGTGGCATAGATGTTGAGGGTGGAGAAGATAGAGAACTGTTTCTCTTTTGTTTGGGGTGTGTATGTGTATATGTGACACGCCAGCACTGTCAAATTAGGAATCTTTTGAATTTTTGAAGGCCATCCCAAAAGGTTCACCATCACTGGCCTAGGCCGATCCTGGTAGATATGTCCTCCTTACAAAGCTAGCAAGAAGATGCACTGGGTAGCAGGAAAGGGGAGGAGTGTGATTTGCCAGTGAGGGATCAAAAGGACCAACTTTGTGCAAGCTCTCCTTCTCAACAAGGAACATGGGATAGGCATTATTACTGTTACGTATTATAAAGTAGAATTGGATGGCAATGTTTGGAGCCATTCTGGGGGCTGCATTTCATTCAGAGCCTCAGACTATTGTATGTTTACATTTTAGTAGCTTGTAATTTCGCACTAACACCACTACAATCCAAACATGTTCTTGTGCAAGTGAAGTATGCTTTACTGTAGCTTTTGGGGAGCATCTGCTCTATTAGGTAACTGCAGCATCCTAAGCTGACTGGTGCTGCAGCCTTGCAGCAGCCACGTAGTAAATCATGCCATGGACCTGGCTGCAGCAAGCGCCTTTCTCAGAGGCCAGAGCCAGGGTCTGACAGAACTCAACAGGAATTTCGAACAGGCTATGGTTTGGACTCAAAGGCAATGTTTTGGCACTTAAATGAACGCACTTGTATATCAAGCTAATTGCAAACACATATACACACACACACATCATACGAACCACATATATTATTACAGTCCATGCTTTTCCCACACTTACTGGATGGCAAACACTTCCTGGCATGTGCCCGTAACTCCTAAGCCAATTTGGTTGCATTGCTGCATTCAAATTGTAACGTATATTTTGAGCCACAGGCTTCTTATTTGTATAGGGTGTGTTTTTTTCCTTTTCCAGTATTTACCTGCAGTGGCATCTCATCATCTGTGCTAATGTTACTTTAGAACAGATTCTTAACCTCAGCAACTTTAAGCTATGTGGACTTCAACTCCCAAATTTCCCAGGTTAGCATGCTGGCTGGGGAATTCTGGGAGCTAAAGTCCACACAATTTAAAGTTGCTGAGTGGAGAAACATTGCTCCAGAAACTGTCTGCAAACTTTTTTATTGCCTTCTGCTCACGACTTCACTTCTCAGACATTTTCAAACAAAGAACGTCTCCGGTTCACAGTTAACCACAGCACGGATGCCCCTTGTAAGCTGGTGAGACGAGCTTAATCCACCCTCAGTTGCTAATGTAGCAGTTCCCCTTTTATTCGGACACCATCCCAGGATAAGCTTCATGTCTGCAAAATCTATTAGGCTTTGTCACCTATTCCCCTGAAGGGAATTTATGGGATGGCAGTGATTTGAAACAGAGGCAGGGTAAAGATGAATGGGGAAGACAAATACTATGCCTATCAAGTTTCTGTTGACCAAAGGATAGGTGAACAACACTTCAGCTCCATGACTGGGTGTGTGTGTGTGTGTGTCCTGAAAAATGTTTTCTTCATGGGTACAACCAGGGCTTTTTTTCTCATAGAACGCCCAGAGCGGAGTTCCGGCACCTTTTTTGGATGGAACCTTGTAGGGTAGGCAAGGTGGGTTGTATGACGTGTGTGAGTTCTGGCACCTTTAAAAAAACAAAATCACTGGGTATAACTGCAGAGGAAACTCCTCTCCATTGCAAAGAATTCTGCAAACATCCTTGACTGGCTTCTAAGTCCTGGCAGGTCAGAAACCCTCTAGTACAGAAGAAATGTAGATTTTGATCCAGCTTAGTTTCTGGAGTTTAATTGTATACGTACTGTTTCCCCCCCACCCCCCAATAGTTTGTTCTCCAGGTAATATGCTCTATCTTCATGGAAGCTGGTTTGTTTATCTTTCTACATTGGAATCCAGCTTTCCAATCCACTTAAGCTATAGTCTGATTTCATGGACAGAAGGTTTTAAAATAAACATCTTCTCTATCTTTTGAATTCTAACTGAAGCAATTTCCTAAAACCAAACTGTATTTTTACTAATTGCATTGATGTTAGTGTGGATTTGAATCTCAGGGTTGATTATGCAGTTACAATACTCCACTGTGCTATATGTTAGGAACCAGTAGACTAGAATAGAATAGAGCTGGAAGGGAGCTTAGAGGTCTTCTAGTCCAGCCCCATGCTCAAGCAGGAGAATCTATACCATCTCAGACAAGTGACTCTCTAGCCTCTTTTTAAAAGTCTCCAGTGATAGAGCACCCACAATTTCTGGGGGCAAGCTGTTCCACTGGTTAATTGTCCTCATTGTCAGGAAGTTTCTCCAGGTTGCCTCTCTCTTTGATCAGTTTCTAACCATTGTTTCTTGTCCTGCCCTCTGGTGCTTTGATGAATAATGTGACCCCCTCTTCTTTGTGGCAGCCCCTCAAATACTGGAATACTGCTATCATGTCTCCCCTGTTTCTTCTTTTCTTTAGACTAGCCAAACCCAAGTCCTGCAGCTTTTCTTCGTATGTTTTAGTCTCCAGGCCTTTGATCATCTTAGTTGCTCTTCTCTGATTTTTTTCCAAACTCTCAACATCTTTTTTATGATATGGTGACCAAAATTGGTTGCAGTATTCCAGGTGTGGTCTTACTAGGGTTTTATAAAGCGGTACTAATACCTCGCATGATCTTGATTCTATGCCTCTGTTTATAGAACCCAGGATTGTATTGGCTTTTTTGGCTGCTGCTGCTGCACACTGCTGGCTCATAGTCCAGTGATCATCCACTAGGACTCCAAGGTCCCTCTCACAGTTACTGTTTTTAAACCAGGTCTCACCCAATTTGTACTTGTACCTTTGGTTTTTCCTGCCTAAATATAAAACTTTGCTTTTCTCCAAATTGAAACTCATTTTGTTGGATAGGGCCCATTGTTCAAGCTTGTCAAGATATTTTTGGATCCTTAGTTTGTCTTCTGGGGTGTTGGCTACTCCTGTCAGTTTGGTGTCATCTGAAAATTTGATGAGTTCCCCTTCAATTCCCTCATCTAAGTGATTGATGAAAATACTGAAGAGTACTGGGCCTAGGATGGAACCTTGTGGTACCCCACCGCTTACTTCTCTCCATGTGGATGTAGTGCCATTGAGGACTACTCGTTGAGTTTGGTTTGCCAGCCAACTACAGATCCATCTGGTGGTGATGTTGTCTATTTCACCTTTTTCTAGCTTCCCAAGGAGTAGGTTGTGGTCTACTTTATCAAATGCCTTACTGAAATCTAAGTATACTATGTCCACAGCATTTCGCTGGTCTACTAGTTTAGTCGCTTTGTCAAAGAATGAAATAAGATTGGCTTGGTATGATTTGTTTTTAACAAACCCATGCTGGCTACTAGTTATAACTTTGTTTGCTTCTAGTTGTTCGCAGATCTGTTTTTTGATTATCTTTTCTAGGATCTTCCCAGGTATTGATGTTAAACTGATTGGTCTGTAGTTTCCTGGGTCCGTTTTTTCCCCTTTCTTGAAGATGGGAACCACATCAGCCCTTTTCCAATCCTCAGGTACTTCCCCAGTGCTCCAGGATTTTTGAAAGATGTGGTGCAGTGGTTCCGAGATAACATCTGTCAGCTCCTTCAGAACTCTGGGATGTAATCTGTCAGGCCCCGGTGATTTATATTCGTCAAGGTCGGATAGATGTTCTCTTACCATTTTCTTGCTTATTTTAATTTTTGTTTCTAATTTGTCTTTTGCAGTGGTGTTTTTTTTTTTTTGTATGTTGGGCTATGGTTTATTTTTGTGTGAAGACTGATGTAAAGTATGAGTTAAGCAGCTCTGTTTTCTCCCTGTTGCCTGTTATTTCCTTGTCATCTTCTCTCTTTAGTGGACCTACAGTTTCCTTGTTGTTAATATGTTGGAAGAAACTTTTTTTTAATTATCTATGATTTCTGTTGCAAGTCTTTGTTCGTTCTGAGCCTTTGCTTTCCTGACTTCATCTTTATATGTTCTGTCTGTCTGCTGATAATCGGCCTTAGTTATGTGCCCCTCTTTCCATTTTTTGTATTTGTCCTTTTTGTCTTTCAGTTTGTCAGAAAGATCTTTGTGCAGCCATGCTGGTTTCTTCTTGAATTTCTTGTTTTTCTTTTTCAGTGTTATTGTGCTGTCATGGGCTTTTATGATCATATTTTTGAGAGTTTCCCACGCTTCTTGGGTTGTTTTCCGCTTTAGGATTTCATCCATGGGATCTTTCCTAGGTTTTCTCTGAGTGTGTTAAAGTCAGCTCTTTTGAAGTTCAAGACACTGGTTGGATTATTTTCTGTTGCTAGTATTTGTGTTATATTAAATTCCAGTATGACATGGTCACTTTTGCCAAAGGTTTTGGCAACTTCAATGCCCTCTATCACTTCTTCTTTATTAGTTAGAATTAAGTCCAGTATGGCTTTACCTCTAGTTCCCTCCTCCACCTTTTGGATGACAAAGTTGTCGGCTAGGTTGGTTAGGAATCTGTTTGATCTCCCACTCTCTGCAGAGTTTGTCAACTATCTAGATAGTTGAAGTCTCCCATTACTATTGTGGTATGCTTCCTACATACATTTGTTAACTGGTTGGCAAAGAGTTCATCTATTTCTGATTGTTTGGGTGGTCTGTAATAGACACCTATGGTAATGTCACTTTTTTTCTCTTTTATATTGACCCATATGCATTCTGGAGAGATTTTATCTTTGATCATGTGCGTTTCTGTAGATATGTAGTGTTCTCTTACATATAGTGCAACTCCCCCTCCTCTTTTTGTAGACCTGTTTCTTTTGAACAATTTGTATCCATCCATCAGTCCATTCCATTCATGGCTTTCGTCCCACCAGTTTTCTGTAATACCAACTATGTCATACCCTCCCTTGTGTACTATTGCTTCTAGTTCGCCCTGTTTGTTCCCGAAGCTTTGGGCATTTGTATATAAGCATTTAAGGCTTTTGTGCCTGTGCGTGGGTATGTTTCCTGCACCTCCTGAATGTTGTTTGAGTTTTTCTTTTTTTTCATCTCTGCCCACCTCATTGTTTGATTTGTTTTCTTGGGATTTATGATTGGTTTTGGGTTCTAGAGATTCTGAAGATTGGTCACCCTTCCCCCTCAATTTTAATTTAAAGCCCTCCTGATGAGTTGGGCCAGTCTTTTTCTGAGTACATTTTCCCCTGTTTTCTTCAGGTGTAGCCCATCCCTTGCCAAGAGTCCTTTGCGAAGGAAATGCAGTCCGTGATCCACGAAACCAAAGTTTTCTTCCTTCAGCCAGTAGTGTTTGGTGTGAAAATCATTAAAATCATTTTATTTTAACCAAGAAACTAATGTAAGTGAGAAAGGTAGCAAAAAAAAATCTGTTCTGGCCAATGGACTCTGAAATCTTTAATCAAATACAAGAAGATATGGGCTTGAGTTGGAGAACTCATGTTTACTGAGGGGAAGCATATAACATATGCAGATTGACAAAAGGAATAGATAAAGGTCAATGAATGAATTTGATTTCCCAGATAAAACTAGAGACCATCTTTCCTTCCATTAACTATACCAAACAGGTTTACAAAATATAGATCAGTAAAAGAGCAAAATAATAAATTAACCTTGCAATCAATACAGCACTCCAGTTTCAATTTTGCCAGTGGGCTGTGCTATTAGCAACAACTGCAACTCTTGCAAATCTACTGCTAATTTTTGTCCCCAAATGACAGTCTATTTCTCCTACTAGCTGCAAACAGCAAACACCCTCCAACTAAAGCTTTAATGTTCCAAGTCCTCATATAGGAGAAGTTCTGAGATTCTGGGACCATGCTGGTTTTAACACGTCTCCCTCCCTTGACTCTAGCCTGTGAAGAATCTAGCCCCAATATAGAATTTTTGCCACTTTGGTTCCGTTTGTTTCTTCCTGAAGCGGCAGGACAGGATCAAGTCTATTCTCCACCCATTAAATCAAACAGGGCAGTTTGCAATAAACTGAGATAGGACCAAGCTGGCGGTCAAGAGAAGACAAAAGGGTATCTCTTTGAGGAATTCTTCCTTGTTGCTCACCCTCTATTGAAAGCAAGTCTTCTCTTGGAAGGACCAAGTATGTTTCCAGGATGGAGCAAGGGACCCACAGTAAGTAGGTCAGCAGCCCAAAGCTCGTCTTCTAATCATTATGGCTGATATTGCAGCTGGGACTTGTCACATGGCTGGCTGGAGCACGGAGTAAAGGGTTAGGCCTTCCCTATTCATTTGCAGACACTAACCCATTCTGTGGAAGGACACTCCTCACACTGCACATGGCAGCACCAATGGAAACGGCATTGGCAACGCTGAGCTCGCACCTCCTGCAGCATGTTGTGGCCACGGCCACAGCACAGGCTGCTACAGCCATCTGGCCGTGGGCTGCTCTTGACACAAGGGCGACCGTGGGTGCCTGAGGAACCTAGGCTCAGATCTGGCTCACAGAAATCAGGGGAGGATTCGTAGAAGATGAGGTGCTTGGCCAGATGGGAGCTGTGGAGTCGTGGCCAGAAGGCTCCCGAGTTTCTGTTGTCCAGCCGCGAGAGTGTGGCATAGTCCATTCGGTCCCGTAAGGTGGAACCCACGTGGTGGAAATCTGGGGCTGCTAACCAACATGTCCGAAACTGGCAGCTCCCAGAGGGGCCGTGACATTTACATCTGCGCTTGCTCAGCTCTGACACCACCTGCCAAGAGAGATCAGAAGGGAAGGTTAGCTGTAGAAAAAGGTTGAAATCCCCTGAGTTGAAATGTGCAGTACCTATGGAAAGGGATGAGGGGCGCTGACTGAACTATATCTAAGTTTTTCAGAGAATCCAAGGCCAGCATATATTTGATAAACTTCTTTTATCAAGCCAATCCATCATTAAGCCATGTACTTACATAAGAAAGCTAAGAAAGCATCAGCCAAATAAGTTGGAAGTGCTAACTCAACTGTCTTTAGTCTATGGAGCAATCCAGTCTTTTTTTAGTCTGGAATCTCCCAGAATTCCCCCACGTTTCTAGCTGAGCTTCTAATACCAAAATGCTATATATACTCACATATACTCACATCCACGAATAAACTAGCTCTCAAAATTTTAACCAAAAATGAGCCATTCATAGATAAGCTAATGCTCAAAATGTTGGTATGTTTTAATTTCCGCAATTGGATTATCCTTGGCTAATCCATAGATTACAATATCTATTTTTCATGATATTTTAGTTTAAAAAATTGAGAGCTTATCCATGGATGGGCTTATCCGTGAGTATATGTTGGTATATGAGTATTTTTTAAAAAGTATTACAGCAAACAGTGTATTCATGGATAAGCCCATCTGCGGATAAACAGAATCCAAATTCTGAGTGCATTTTGGCACTTAAAATTCTTGGGTTTTTTGTTTTTATTTTACTCTTTTTTATTGGTTTATAGTATAAAATAGAAAAAAATACAAACAACAAATAGTAGGAAAAATAGGGGCGGGAAGGGGGAAGGGAAGAGTGCAGGAAAGAAGGGGAAAAGAAAGAATTCTTGGTTTATCTTTGAGTATATACCATAATCTATTCATGTGCAACACACATACTATGCTATGATTCTTTTTTTTTAAAGTTTTTTATTTATAATACAATTAAAACAAAAATGGACATACGTGGCATTCCAGAGTAAATATTCCTAACAATTTGTTTACTATGCTATGATTCTTAATGTCTGATCATATCTCAAGAAATACAGTTTTCAGAATATAAGCAGTGACGGTGCTATAGCTGTTAGAGATTACAGAGAGTCCTCAATTCACAACCATAATTGAGCCCAAAATTTAGGTTGCTAAGTGAGACATTTGTTAAGTGCATTTTGCCCCATTTTATGATTTTCCTTGCCACAGCTGTTAAGTGAATAATTGCAGTTATGTTAGTAATCAGGCTGCTAAGTGAATCTGGCTTCCTAATTGACTTTGCCTGTCAGAAGGTTGCAAAAGGTGATCACATGACATGGCAACCATCACAAATATGAGCCAGTTGCCAAGCATCCGAATTTTGGTCATGTGACCAGGGGGATGCTACAACAGTTATAAATGTGAAAAACGATCGTAAGTCACTGTTTTCAGTGCTGTAGTAACTTTGAACAGTCACTATACGAACTGCTGTAAGCCGAAGACTACATGTACTTGCAATATATAGCTTTCATGTAGACATGTATGCCACTGGCCTCTCTAACCTTTTAGAGGTTTTTGAGAGTACCCACCAGAGGCATGTGGATACAGCTGACTCTGTCAACACAATATACCTGGATTTAAAAAAAAAAAAAACTTTGAGAAATTTCCTTTCCAAAGCTTTTTGAGTAAACTTAGCATCAATGGATAAGAGGATGTGTCCTTTAAAAACTAACTGTTTTTTTTAAAAAATCCCCCAAATAGGATTAAATGGATAATTTTCTCAAAGAGGAAAGAAGTGGAGTATCCCACAAGGATATTCATGAACAATCTTGAGAACTAAGCAATGAGCTGGCTGAGTTTATGGATGACACTGCCATATTCTAAGAGGTTAAAAACTAGGCGGAATTGTGATGAGCACCAGAAGGATCTCTTCAAGCTGGGTGAATGGTCAGCCAAACAGCAAATGGAATTCAATTTAAGTGAGTGTTAAGTGATACATGTTGGAACAAAACCCTCTAATTTCACATTTATGCTAGTGGGCTTTGAGCCGTCTTTAACCAACCAGGAAAATTATCTTGGGATTGTACCGGGTAGTTCAGTTAAAGTGTTGACTATTCAGTATAGAAAAGACAGATTTCACGCTGGAGAGGATTAGAAAAGATACAGAATAAAAAAGCTAACCCTATCATAACCCTATATAAATGTACAGTACATACACATCTGGCGTGAGAGGTGGATAGACTTTTGTGGCCACATTTGGGGAAAAATATCTAACAAAGCTGGAAAAAAATATGTTAAGAGGAGGACATAAATTCAAACATCCCTCATGAGGACAAAACTCTTCCAAACTCTTTAGCTTGGGGGGAAAAAGAGAGGGATATAATAGATGAATAAAAACACCCATGGCATAATGAAAAGTTCTTCACCTTGTCTCAAAATGCTACAAATGCTATCCTATAAGGTGGATGAGAAGATTTAAAGTAGATCTCAGAAAGCATGACTTCACATAGTGAATAATGAACCTGAGTAATTCTTTGCCACAGGACATAGTGATGGCCACTTACTGGGTGACTTGTAAAGGTACTGGATAACTTAATAGAGAACAGGTCTATCCAAAGCAATTGATTTTGGAGATCTAACATTTCCTCTACAGTGTAATTCCAAGGACTACTTACAGGGAAACAATGGCTGGAGAGCGGCATCGCTCCCCCTCTCAGAGGCCTGTCCGATACATCATCATCATCATCATCATCATCATCATCATCATCATCATCATCATCATCATCATCATCATCATCATCATCATCATCATCATCATCATCATCATCATCATCATCATTATTATTATTATTATTATTATTATTATTATTATTATTATTATTATTTAAATTTATATACCGCCCTATCTCCCTTACGGGACTCAGGGCGGTGAACAGGCAATAATAAAAATCACAGTAAATATTACATAAAAGCCTGCTCTAAAATATAAAACCCCTAACAAAACCCAATCAAAACTACGCCAGGCTGGCTGCATGGAACAGATGAGTTTTCAGGGCTTGGCGGAAGAGGCGCAGGTCCGCAATTGTACGTAGGTCGGGGGGCAGGTCATTCCAGAGGGCAGGAGCTGCCACAGAGAAGGCTCTCCCCCTGGGGGTCGCCAGCCGGCATTGACTGGCCGACGGCACCCTAAGGAGGCCCTCTCTGTGGGAGCGGACTGGTCGAAGGGAGATATTTGGTAGGAGGCAGTCTTGCAAATAACTAGGTCCATTGCCATGGAGCGCTTTAAAAGTTGTTACTAACACCTTGAAGCGCACCCGGAAGGCCACCGGCAGCCAGTGCAGCTCGCGCAGGAGAGGTGTTACATGGGAGCATCTAGAGGCCCCCAGGATCCCCCGCGCGGCCGCATTCTGAACTAGCTGGAGCCTCCAGGTGCACCTCAAGGGGAGCCCCATGTAGANACATTCGTGTTTTTAGAAAATAACTAATTTTCCAGTTTTCTTGCTTGAATTTTGCAGAATGCTTCAATTTTGGATGATGATGTATTCAGACAACTTTTTAAGCAGGTCTATAAACTTGCTCCCAAATTTCTTATTACCAAGAGAATTGTCATCTGCATCAATGTAAGCACAGCTCACTCTCTCATATGAGAAACTTTCATTTAGAGGAGCCAAGCAATTGCATTTCTGTTGGATCAGCTATTCCAAGCATACTATCTGATTAATAGAAGCAAGCTCCACCAGAGGTTCATGCAAAAGAAGAAAATCTTAATGCCTCCCTATACTGGGAATAAATAACACAAACAATTCTGCTAAATCTAATGTAGACATACAGTAGAATTATTGAATGGAAGCAGACATAATGAGAATGATAAATCATGCAGAAACCCAGCAGGCACCTTCCCTCTGAGAGCAGGGAGTTGTTCGAATGTATTTCTCTTGCGCACCACAGTGTCTCAACACATGGTTTGGGAAAAGAATCTGAATTTAGTCGAGCCACATTTAGTATTATCAGCTTTATGTTCTCAAACTCATCTCCACGGCCATGATAGCTACACATTAGCAATAAACATTAAAAAAAAAACATGAATCCTGAGAATATTAAATACTGTACCAGATAACAGATATAGATTAACGGTCACTAACACCAAGTAATGCAACTGTGGCAGAATCGTAGCAATAAGATTATCTCCATGATTACTCTTTCATTATGCCACTGATAGACTTTCACCCTTCCATCCTCCAAAACCCTGCCCAAGGGTTTCATACCTTACCTTTCTGCCCACGCGGTGACTGTGTAGCTGCATCCGGGCATGAGCGTCACGAGGTTTTCTTCGTGGGTCTAAAAAATGCCGGGCAAATCTCTGGGCATAGGCAAAATCTGCACTGCAGCCACCCCATTCCCAGGTGTCCTGCGGGCTAGGTTGCCCCCACAACGAGGATGGCATAGGGGGCAGGCTCTTGCCCCGGCTTAGAGACTGCAGCTGGGTGAGTTTCAGTTTCTGGTTCTCTGTGCCTTGTCTGGCACAGCCACAACTTTGTAGTTCCCCAAGACTGCAGGCAGTTGCCACTGCATGGGTCACGCCAGCTGCTAGCAAGGAGAAGACAAATGCGCTTTCCCGGAAGCCTAGGAAGCAAACACAGTGAAGAGTATAAAATTTGCTAGATGCAGTGTTTCTCAACCTTGACAATTTTAAGGCATGTGGACTTCAACTCCCAGAATTCCACAGCCAGCAATGCTGGCTGTGGAATTCTGGGAGTTGAACTCCACATGCCTTAAAATTGTCAAGGTTGAGAAACACTGAGAGGCTCAAGCCAAGAAGACTTTACATAAGAAGTACATGTGTTCAAGGTGATGTTGACTCTTGGTCAATGTCTCCCTTAATCCAGCCACAATTCCTTCAGTTCTCTTTTTTTAACTTAAAACTACAGTACTCTGCCCACTTTACATCATTCTCATACCTAAATCCAGACCTGAGATCATCCTGATTTGGGATTCAAGAAAGCTGGATTCTCATCCTTTCATCAAATTAAATGTTTGTGCATATAAAACAGCTAATAATTCAATCTGAAATAAAGCTGTGGGTGGTCTTTGAAAATGTACTCTAAAATAATTTATCTTCACAGTATGAATGAGTTGTTACAGCTTGCTTCCCCCAAGAACTTCTGGATCTTCCTGCCTCACTAATGCACTAATTCCAGGATTCCCTTCGGAAAAACAATTACTCCTAAATTACTCCATAGCTTAAATATGCCCTTGTCTACAGCCTTCTGTAAGCTGATGCCTCCAGATATGTTGGACCTCAACATTTTGTAAAATCACACAGACCCAACTGTTGGGCAGGTTGGGAGTTAATACACTGCAATTCAACACGTCTGGAGAACATCAAGTTGAAAAACATGAGTATTCCTACTCATGTTGCATTGAACTCATTAGGACTGCTAAGCATCACACATGCCTAGAGCTGGTATTTTTCTTCTTGATTGTTGTTTATAAATTGATACAGACTTGCTTTATAATGTAAATTAGCCATGGTATTTATCATCACGATGCCTCTAGTCCCTGGTACCTATTAGGCATTTCCTCCTTAATCCATTCTTCCTTAGTCTCCTGATGCTTCTCCTATTCCTGTGAACGCAGATGAGCCCCACCAAACTCATGACACATCAAGCAGCAGCTGACACATCAAGCAGCAACTCAGCCCAGGTGCTTGGTTTGGAGCTTGCTCCAGCTCTTGCCTGCCCAGAGGCCTTGCTTTGAACTTGGGTTTAAATTTAGAACCGGCTCCTTCAAAGCTCAATTAATAAAAGAGATGCAAAGGACAAAAGAAAAGAGCTGCTTGCCAATTTGCCTCTGGAGTCAGGTGTTGGCCACTCTTAACACAGCCAAGGCAAGAGGCCTGGGTGAGGCAGCACCTGGGAAGAAAGTCAGGGGCGTAAAGAAGGGCAGCCGTGACCAGGCAGGCTTAGCAAAATGCTCTCAGCTGCTCCCTCCACCTGGGAGACGATGCTTGCTGCCATGCCACCCACAGAACACGGATGTGGAGAGGCATCAGAATCACTGCTATTCACTGCTCTCAGTTGTTGGTCTAGCTAGGGGGGGAAAAGATGCAAAAGCAATGAGTTGCTGCTGCTGCTGCTGCAGCTGCTTTTGGCAGGGTTCCTCTTGCTCATACCCTTTCAAGTCAGGAATCCATCATCAAGAGTGCCTTTTCTCAACTCCACTTGTGGTCAAGAATCTTCTACAAATTATCCCTTTTCTGAAGACTGTGCCCAAGCAGTTATTGTCAGGTTTGTCCATTCCTTAAAAGAATGATGGTCCTCCTAAGGTTGCTAAACTTCAACTCCCAGCATTCTTCCCAGCCAATGGTGAGGGATGCTAGGAGTTGGAGTTCACAGCTAAGGATCCTCTCTCCGCAGCACAGATACAGGAACAGAGGAAGGAGCTGATGAGAGTGAGCCAACCAAAGAAGCCCAGGCTTAGCAGCAGGATTCTTACTGATGTAAAGAAAAGGAACAGCTGGTGGCTGCTGCTGCTCCTCCTATTTGGTGGGAGTTATCAATAAGCCAGTTTGAGGTGATGGGGCAAAGATTATTATTATCAAATTTATTTGCCACCATCTCCCAGCTCAAAGCAATTCTGAGCAGCTCAAAGATACTATTTGCTAACAGCAGCCCTACAGGAGTTACATTCTACCCCTACCACCTTTACTTGTTCCTCTTCCTGGTGCAACCAATTTTACTTTCAAACTGAAGATAGTTGGCTACATTGTACAATGAAGGAAGAATTCATTTCAGATAGCTTAGACCAGGAGTCCCCAACTCCTGGGCTGTGGCCCACTACCAGGCTGTGGCTTATTCAGAACCGGGCCACGCGAGTGGCTGGCCTGGGAATGTGCACGCGCAGCTCAGGTTGCACAAGCAGCGGGCCAGTGTGCATGTGCTCGACTTGCACAAGTGGCCGGCTGGTCCCCTTTCTCCCTCCTCCCCCACCGGGCTACCTAGCAGTAAAGGTTGGGGACTTCTGGCTTAGATCAACATCCCCAACTGGTGCTTTTCAGCTGTGATGGACCTAAATTCTAATTATTCTTACCCAGGCCTCAAGAAACCTTGGCTTGTAGTCCACAGACGTCAGTCGGTTTATGGAAGAAGGATGTACAATTAAAGTTGCCTACTGTTCTCCAGAAGCGAGCCCTTTATCTCAGTGTTTCCCAGACACTGGACAACTGGAATACTCTATTTTTGGTTTCAACATCCAAACTGGATTAATAGTTAAATCAGGCGTGGCAACGCAAGGCTCAGCTGACTGTATCCAGTTTTCAGCTTCCAGAGAATATCTAAACTGTGTTGACAAATCAACAGTTTTCAAGAGCATAACTGTCCCAGACTTTTTGGGGAGGAGGGAGGAGGACAAAATCAGAAGCAAAATTGATGCTCTAGTCTAAACCCACTAAGGCACCTGATTGTCCCCTTTTAGTCACAATGCTTTACAGCCCTCTCTAAGCAGTTTACAGAGTCAACATATTGCCTCCAACAATCTGGGTCCTTATTTTACCAACCTCAGAAGGACGGAAGGCTGAGTCTTACTTCAGCCGGTCAGAATCGAACTCCTGGAGTGAGCAGTGACTTAGCCTGCAGTACTGCATTCTAACCACTGCACTACCACAGCTCTTTTAATACCTACTGTAGCATTTTAAAAATAACCCAGGAGGGGTAATCAAAAGCTAATTTTTTAAACGAAGAGGACAGATTTCTGATTCTTATTCTCACAATACTTTCTAGATGCAGATGCTCATAAGCCACGTCAATTTCACGCACCAGCCCTGGTCTCTCCCCTTTTAAATTTCTAATGACCTACAACAAACCTTCATGAAACAAATCAAATGTTGGAAGCAACTTATATTTGAAGACTTTAAGGGCTTTATCCATGAGGCTTGGTAACTAAATGAAGACCAGCTAGACCAGAAAACAAAATGCTGCATGTTCCTTTTCTATACACAAAGATCCACAGCATCTTCCTTCGGGATGCTTGCATTTACATTTTTAATATAGATCTATTCGTGCCAAATTGCCCAGGTATGCTGACATTCCTCCTTGTTCTTCGGTAATCCCACGTTACTTCATTTCTGTGGACACTAGATCAGTAAAGGGGGAAAGGAGAGGATAGAAGGGGAACCGTGGGCAGTGAGAGATGAACCAACTCCCAATTTTATTGCCCACCAACCCCAACGAAAGGGTTGTCCCAAGCCCAGCATTTTCTCCCACTTAACCCTCTTCTCACCTCTCTTCAGAATGGCACTGTTAAGAAGCACAGTGCTCCCACTGCTCAGGTCGGAACAATTCCAGCGCCTCTCTTGCAGCTGGTGTTGGCACTCATGGAGGGCGAGGTGAATGCCCTGTAAAGCTGAAGCCATCGCTTCTGGGCTGCGTACACAGAGTCCAAATTGGCGCCGGGTCAGCCAGGGCAGGGTCATGCACATGGCATTAGAATTCAGGACAGATTCCGCCAGCACTTTGGGCCCCAAGGGACTGTGGCCCAGCATTCTAAGAGAGAAAAAAGGAAAATGAAATCTTGACTTGAGAAGAAAACAGAAAATGGTCAGGAGGCATTTTATTGCTTGATCTCAGAGCAAGAATGACTTAGGCTTAGGAATGAGAGAGAGAGAGAGAGGGGGAGGGAGGGAGAGAGAGAGGGAGGGAGGGAGAGAGAGAGAGAGGGAGGGAGGGAGGGAGAGAGAGAGGGAGGGAGGGAGAGAGAGAGAGAAGGAGGGAGGGAGGGAGGGAGGGAGAGGGGGGAAGAGGGAGAGAATAGGTTCAATTGTGCATTCCCTAATGGAGTGTGTGGATCACTCTGGCAAATGAGAGAAAAAGACGCTCATTGGAAAAAAATCAGACAAGAGAGGCAGGAGCCCCCAGTGGCTTAATGGTCAGAGAAAGAAACTTAGGAAAGGCCTGCCCTAATGGATCAAGCCATTAAAAGTGAGGGTGGGAAGTTTGTACTTTCAGACTTGCAAGATTCTGTTAATGTAACATTACAATTAAGTAGAATTAGTTTATCCAGTTGTATTTCTTATCTGGTTTGTCTGGGAAGGCTGACACCCTAACTGTAGCATCAACATGCCTGGTAACCACTTTTTTTATCCTGTGTCCTCCCAAGGTGTCAGGCTTCCAGGTAGATCAGATAGAAAACACAACCAGATGAGGCAATTCTACTTTATTACAAGGCAACATTAACAGAATCTTACAAATCTGTAAGTATAAATCTCTGGCTGCCTCTGTTGACAGCCTGGTACATTAGAGGGAGTTCCTTTCTGAGTTTTTTTCTCTGCCTGTTATGCAACAGTGGCTCCCTCCCCCTCCCTTTATCCAACTGTTTCGTAGGCAGCATCTCATCCCCCTGTCTCCCAAGGCCATTCCCTCATACCATAGACCAGGGTTGCCTTTGCCTCATTCTCATCACCGAGCTAAGGTGATTCAGAGTCATCTTTAGCTGATCTGGTTTCAAAGTAGTGAAAAGGTTCTTCTCCTGAAACCATTTTGACCACTGATACAATCTAACATGATTCATCACTAGCATGATTGTGGATGCGGACAAGTTGGGATCTGCCAAGGTCCTATCAGCCACTTGCCGAAAGCCTGCCCTTAGTACAGTAAGGGTTAGTTTGTGGGAAAAGCCGAAAGCCTGCCCTTAGTCCATTTGGGTTAGTTTGTGGAAAAGATCAGATACTTGGCATCTACCATCTGTGTTTTTCTACAAATTGTTGATGCTACAATTTGACCGCTTTAAAATGGGTGGACTTCTCAGAATTCCAGGTGATCAAACATTGATCTAGGTCAGGGGTAGGCAACCTTGGCTCTTTTATGACTCGTGGACTTCAACTCCCAGAATTCCTGAGCCAGCCGTGCTGACTCAGGAATTCTGGGAGTTGAAGTCCACGAGTCATAAAAGAGCCAAGGTTGCCTACCCGATCTAGCTACTTCGTTACTCACATACGGCTTGACCAGCACTTTTCAAAAATCTAACCAGCACTCTACTCCTAGCAAGTAAAGCTCTAGCACATTTTTGAAAGACCTGGTTTTTTTAAAACAGGAGTTTAGCTTTCTTTCAGAGCAGCTCCAGATCGTTGTTTAAAAAGTAGGACTAATGGTCTCAAGTGATCTACAGTGTAAAAAGAAAAGAAAAAAGAAAAAAAGCAGGGTTCTGCTAGCTGCGTGTTACAGCGTTTACCACATTACTATCTTTTTTCATTCTTCTGCCAACAAAGGATTTCATATGGCTGTCCTTATTACTATTTTAATTACCTGAGGCTTGGAATGGCACAATTTTGCCTGCTCTGCTCTAATACCACGGCTGATCTTCATCTACTTCCAGGTGCGGCCAGCCACAGGAACAAAACTGGATTAGCTGCCATCACTGGAATTCCATTGCAGCGCTAGATGAAGATGCAGGTAGCTCATTATCAGTGACCATTCTGCTTTATACTATGCCAGGGGTAGGCAACCTTGGCTCTTTTATGACTTGTGGACTTCAACTCCCAGAATTCCTGAGCCAGCATGGCTCAGCTTGGAAACCTCTCCCTTTCCCCTTAGCATGGCTGCCTCAGGAATTCTGGGAGTTGAAGTCCACGAGTCATAAAAGAGCCAAGGTTGCCTACCCCTATACTATGCCCTTCTGCCTCATCCATGGACATATGTTTAGCTTTCTTTCAGAAAAATGCTAGACCTGTGTTCAAAATTAGCCAACGGGTCACAGACTGTGCATCTGACATCCACTTGACGGATGTCACATGTGGATAAAAGTACTCTCCCAAACACTCACCTACACTCACCCGACTGTATCCGATCCCTGATGGGAATAGGATTGGTATTTGCTATCCTACCAGCAAGTGATGCTTGGTGGGAAGGTTGGAGGACTCTACCAATCACATTTCTTAACTATTCCCACAATAAAACTGTAAGAGAAGCATCCACTGTCATCCAATCGCTTTTCCCACGATTTTCCCCTATCTCTAACTATCTTGAATATAGAGGGCTATCTGTAGCATGCTCAGAGAAGTGATGCTTGGTGGGAAGTGATGCTTGGTGCAATAGCATTTAGACTTATATACCGCTTCATAGTGCTTTACAGCCCCCTCTAAACGGTTTACAGAGTCAGCATATTGCCCCTAGCAATCTGGGGTCCTCATATTACTGACTTCGGAAGGATGGAAGGGTGAATCAATCTTGAGTCGGTGAGGATCGAACTGGTGGCAGTCAGCAGTGGGCAGCCTGCAATACTGTATTCTAATCACTGTGCCACCACGGGCTTAAATTCAAGGATGGAGGATTAGCTGCCTTACCAATCACATTTCTTAATTATTCCCACATTAAAGCTGTAATGGTAGCATCAATTGCCATCCTTGTTACTGAGATAAAATAGGATTCATCAATCTGGACAGGTACATTCCATGAAATACTTTTCTACCAGAGCAGTAACTGATGAATGTTACTTTAATATGGCCATTTGGCTGTGTCCAGGATCTCCAATTAAGGGCCAGTCACAAATTCTTACTAACCACCAGACCAGGGAACACAACAGAATAGTTGTGATCAGCTGTAATAGCTGGTAGTAGCTGCTTATTGTGCTATGCTTTTTATTAGAGGATATATAAATGTATTACCATATAAATAATCTAACCCAGCAGGAAATGGAAGAGGCTCTCTGGTTTAAATACCAAGCAACAGGGAGAGGCTTGTGAATCAAGGGAAGGCTTGCCAATGAGGTTTGTAACTTGCCACACAAAATGCTGGAGCACCACCGTTTTTGCCTCTTTCCCCAGGAACCAAAATTCTTTCTTTTCCATGTATTTTCACCAAATTTAGAGAGGAGGTATATTCTCCACTTTCAGGTGAGAACTGAAGAATGAAGTTGAACTGTTCTGAAATTCTAAAGTCCACTGAAGTCGGTCGGCCAATAAATTTAAATACAGGTAGCCCTCAACTTACAACAGTTCATTTAGTGACCGGTGCTGAAAAAAGGGACCTATGACCGTTTTTCACACTTACAATCATTGCAGCATCCGCATGTGATCAAAATTCAGATGCTTGACAACTGGTTCATATTTATGACGGTGGCAGTCTCATGTGATCCCCTTTTGCGACCTTCTGACAGGCAAAGTCAATGGGGAAACCAGATTCACTTAACAACTGTGTTACTCGCTTAATAACTGCGGTAGTTCACTTAACAACTATGGCAAGAAAGGTCATAAAATGGAGCAAACCTCAATGGATATTTCACTTAGCAACAGACATTTTGGGCTCAATTATGGTCATAGGTCGAGGACTACCTGTACATACATACATACATACATACATTAAAATACAATAGAGCCACTGAACTCCGGGATAGAAAAAATCTTTTCAATAACTACAACTTAGCTTTCGTCAATCCTCTGTTGACATCGTCAGAGTGGTAATTGGTGGTTAGAGAAACCCGCTTATATAGCTAGATGGATGTTTAACGATCTAGCCATGGAGCGCGTGAGCAGTCCACCTGCCCTCTGCCCTCCCACAGTCGGTCGTCCTACCTACCTACCTACATACATGCATACATATATATTTCCTCTTCTCTCTGCCCATGACAGAGAAGAGGATCTAGATGTGCTGGCCACCAACCCTGGTTCCATTACAAAAGCTTCTAGATCAGGGGTGTCAAACTGCCGGCCCAGAGGCCGGATGCGTCATGCCGAAAACGCGCCCACCCCATTGCTGGCCATGGAACAAAAGTCACGTGACACGTCACGTGATGTTGCAAGTTTGACACCTCTGTTCTAGATGGTTTAAATAGGGGCAGAAGGCAAAAGGACAGGGTGTGTGGGAGAGACAGGCAATGAAAAATCAGATCCCCTGAATTTTAATTTTTAATTTTTAACTCCACACAGGCTTCTCTCTCCACACAGAGCTGGGCTAAGTGCATTTTGTCAAGCATATGTGCAGAGTTGTACAAAAGCCTTCTGGCCATACAGCCAGGCTCCACCATCGATGGGAGAGGGCTGCACCTGGGTGGTTGAGTTTGCAGGGGGAAATTCCCTGCCTGGGCCCCCTCTGGCACTAGATAAAAGCAAGGTTGGAGATCAAAAGTATCCCCCCAAGGCTCAGCATCCAAAAATAGGGGAGGGGGAGTGGGAGGATGTTCCCATGACAAAAAGGCAGCGCCCCTCCCAGATCTAAAGCAGGGTGTCTCTGCAGCAGAGGGAATAGAGTAGGAGTAGCCCAGGCAGTGGGAGACACAGACAAATGAATGTGGGAAAAGGGAATGGAGCCAGGTTTCCTGATGAGAAGAGGCCACCATAGCAACCACCCAATGGAGACAGGACATCCTCATAGCAATGGATGTATAGCTTTAACAATTCCTGCATGCCCTGTTATTGCCATCACACATAGTATCTCACATAAACTAAAAATGCTTTCCTCCTAAACGCCTACAGATGAATTCTCCCGAAGATCAAGCACTGCCTCAGTCCTTCTCCCTTGACCAAACCACCCCTCCCCAAACCAACTTTTCACTCGGGACAGGAATATGGATACGGAACATGCCACGTCTGGGTTTCTCATTCATAGCAGTAGTGCAAGAGAAGCACAACTGCAGCATTCGAAAAGGCAGGTTGCATTCCTGGAAAGTAAACTGCATTAAGCAGTGAGGTTTATCCCTTAAGGAAGCAGACCTGTACTTGAAGACTGCTTCCTTGAAGACAGTTTGGGGATAAAACCTGTTTGAATCCAGTGGAATATGCATCTGTGTGAACAAGCTGAGGACTATGCTACAACTGGCTCATCATAATCTAGTGGCTACTCATAAACCCTAGCTAAGTTCCCCAGGGCTTTTGTGATCACGTGATAGATTATGGGAGTGGTGCGATAGCTTCTACTCCTGCTGCTGCAGAATGGAAAACTTCCACTCCTAGTATTGTCCATTAGGGCTGTGTGATGCACTGGACTGGATTTCCCCCCCCCCAAAAAAAGGGGGGGTGGGGCTTTGGAGCTTTCAGTCCTTCTATACATTAATTAAAGCCTACAGAAGCTGCAATGAGCCTGTATCTCCAAAGGACCGCAAGGACCTTTTTCTTCTCTGAAGTTGGGAGTGTCCTCAAAGCATCTGAGATGGGGAAAGGCCATCAGCAGAGGGCATAGCTTGGGTCCCAAAGAAGAAGAAGAAAGTAAATGAAATGTAGAAATCTTGGAGGTCATCTAGTCCAACCCCCTGCTCAGGCAGGAAACCCTATACCATGTCAGACAAATGGCTGTCCAGTCTCTTCTTAAAAACTTTCAGTGTTGGAGCATTCACCACTTCTGGAGGCAGGTTGTTCCACTGGTTAATTGTTCTAACTGTCAGGAAGTTTCTCCTTAGTTCTAGGTTGCTTCTCTCTTTGGTTAGTTTCCATCCATTGCTTCTTGTCCTGCCTTCAGGTGCTTTGGAGATGGCTATCACTATGTCTATCACTATGTTTAAATTAAAGCAGATTTAATCTTGTCCCAGATCTACCCACTTTTTGGAGTGCAACCCTTGACGTGCCCCAAAAAGGCAAAGGGTGACCCTTGAATTGTTGTACAGCCTGAAAAGAATCAGGCAAATTCCTCTTTCTTGAAAGCCCTCTCGCAAAAAAACAACAACACTCCAGTAGAGGACCTCTCATGCGCCACTGCACTTTGCCACTTGCCTAGTCAGTCAACAGCGGCAAGCAGGTGACTTCATGCAGACGTGGTTGCCTTACGCCTCTTTCTCCCTGCTAACTTTAAAGCTTCGATCTTCCAAATTGACATCATCCAAATGTGCAAGGCTTAGGGCTACACACCTCTCATCTGCTGTCTGTCTGGTTAACAGGCTGGGAAAGAATATCTCAAGCGATGCCTTGTTTTCAAGATTGGAAAGAAAGGAAACAGAAGGAGAAATCCCCATGCCACACCATTTCCAAATTTCAGCAAGGGTTTAAAACAGGGAACCTCCTGGTTTCTGTTCCACTCTCAGAGGCGGAGGTCCTTGGTCTGCAGGAGGGAAAGGATGGGGCTTGCACCCTGAGTTATGGAACAGGACATTGGGCCAGTGATCCTTCCAGTCTAGTAGGGTCACTGGGTTAGCATTCCAAGGCCGGAAGCAGGAACCTTCTCCAATCCTCAGCTTGGCCCTCTGAAATGTTGTAGCTAAGGTGTTGAACCAGCACAATGCGGGTAGTCTTCAACTTACAACCGTACATTTAGCGACAGTTGAAAGTTAGGATGGGACTGAAAGCGTGACTCACGACAGCTCTTCGTACTTACTACTGTCACAGATGTTCCTGCATTCACACGATGAAAAATTTGGGCCCTTGGCAACAAAGGATGGTTGCGATATCCCAAGGTCACCTGATCACCATCTGCACCCTTCCCAACCAACTTCCAGTAACCAAGGTCAATGGGGGAAGCTGGATCGGCTTAATGACTGCCTGTTTCATACAACAATGACAGTTTCACTTAATAACCATGGCAAAAAAGGTCATAAACTGAGTGCGACTCATTTAACAACCACTTTACTTAGCAATGGAAGTTCTCATCCCAATTGTGGTCATAATTCAAAGACTACCTATCACTGGACTTGTCAGAGATGATAAGACTTTGAGTCCAGTACCTGGGAGAGGAGGGAAGGGGGATTAGAGTGAGGAAGGCTCTATTAATGCATAAAGCAGACTGGAAAGTTTCACAAAAATATCTTACTTAATACTGGAGCACTGCTAATGAGAGCTGCCCATTTTAGCTTCATTCTAATTTCTGGCTTTTCAGGAGAAGCCAGACATGTACATCAGAAATATCCCCATAGTTCAGCGGTAGGCAACCTTGGCTCTTTTATGACTCGTGGACTTGTACTCCCAGAATTCCTGAGCCAGCCATGCTGGGGGGAAAGGGAGAGGTTTCCAAGCTGAGCCATGCTGGCTCAGGAATTCTGGGAGTTGAAGTCCACGAGTCATAAAAGAGCCAAGGTTGCCTACCCCTGCCATAGTTGTTATACACAGGGCTGTTACAGCATCTATTTTAGCCAACATGAAAATCACCCTTAATGATGGCTGCTTGCTGATACCTGAGATGGAGAAACATGATATACAGCTCTTGCCCTACATTCAGCACCAATAGCAACCATCCTTGGCTCATGGATGAAACCCACCTGACAATCTGACAGGTGGATAAAAGTACTCTCCCAAACACTCACCTTTACCCTCACCCGATCTGGGTCCAATCTCTGATGGGACTGTGATTGGTACTTGTTGTCCTACCAGCAAGTGATGCTTGGTGGGAAGGTTGGAGGACTCCACCAATCACGTTTCTTAACTATTCCCACAATAAAACTGTAAGAGCAGCATCAATTGTCATCCAATCACCTCTCCCACGATTCCCCCCCCTTCTCTTTCTAACCATCTTGGAGTATAGAGGGTTCTCTGTAGCATGCTCAGAGGCTTCAGCTCATCCCAAGAATAATTTTTAAGATCACATTCTGGGAGCCCTACTTTCTGCTTCCCTCAATTTAAACTCCAAACCCACTTAGGAATTGGCACTTAGGAATTGTGGCACTTAGGAATTGTGGCACTTAGGAATTGTGCTCATATTTAGCGGGAGGGGGAAGGATAAAAAGGGCATAATTGGATGGAGACTATAGCTGCAGAGGCTGTTCTCACCCTATTATTGGCTCTGTAGAGAGGGGGAGGTGGGAAAATGTGCTTAGAGTAGACTGCTCTTCTTTGAGACTTCTGCCCTGATCCCAAAGTTCTTCACAGCGACTTCAAAACCCGCATCCTCTTGAGGCTACCTGTTCCAGGATAGGCACCTGAACTCCCAACAGTCATGTTACTTACCCTCTCCAAAGGCAGAGGCAAGCAGCAAAAAGGCAAGTATTCACATGGGGGTTCCACGGGGCCATGCTGAACTCCACCTGGGTGCGTTGGGTTGGTTCTCTAGTGTGGTTGGATGATGCCCTCTCCCTCATGTCCCTGCCAGGGAGGGATGGGGGTGAAAAACCTGCAAAAGGGAAAGCTAAGAACCAGGCGGAAAGCAAGTTGTTCGGAGTCAGTGGCTGAGCTCACACACAATGTGGACAATTGAGAGGCCTGGTGACCACATGTGGACAGTGCATTAAGCCGGATTAGTTTTAGCCTTCTCTATGTTTTCATGTGGTATGTTGGGTTAGTTTATTTTATTTTGTGCAAACCAAGAAAAAGCTAATTCAATTAAGGGTACTATTGCATATAAAGGTAGGTAGTACAGAGTAATGGAGAATGGATTGACTGGACCAAGAATTGATGTCTATGGAGTTCATCCCAGTCTATGTAGCCAGAAATTAACGTTTCCCAATTCTGGCATCCTCTTATGGGTTATTCTTGGAGTATTAGAGTGAGGGACTGTTATATAATTGTACATGAATATCTTATGGAGGCTTCTTTTCAGAACATTTGCTGTCAATGGCAACTTTTCATAAATATGAAAACAAATCATAAAGAAGGCCCTTAAGACAAAAGACCAGCCTCACCCTCCTGGATTGGATTCCCTCCAGTTTAAGTCAAACCATGGCTTCTACACTGCTTTCTACAAGCAATATTGAATCATTGCTTTTGCTACTAACAGAAGCTCCCTTCTTTCACTCAACTCAAATCTTGCCTGCTTCACAGATTAGCCTGGATATAGATTTCTAAGGAAGAAAAAAAGGAGTAGGACAAGAGCTCTTCTCAAAAGGTGAAAAAGACAAGACCTGAAGAATCCGAGGGCCCAACTGGGTCAGACCAAGACTCATCTTAGTCCTGCACTTTGCTTCTCACAATGGCCAACCAGATGCCCCTGAGATGTTCACAAGCAGAAAATGAGGAAGACACACGTTCTTCTTTGTACCCTGCTACGTCCAGCTTTTGGAGGCAGGCTGTCCCCAATCTATAACCCTAATCCTATGCACACCATCTCTTCCGGAGTCAAGGTTTCCAAACCTTTTTTTTCTTGAATGAACTCTGGATAACAGCCAGAAATTCATTAGATACCAACATCCCTCCCCCCCCAACGGTGGTACAACACGGAAGGACAATTTTACTGGTTGCTTTTCTGCCTCATTAAAGATACAAGCGACCTGCCAGAAGAAAGCAAGAGAGAAGAGATGGGAATACACCAGCGAACCCAGGCAGCGAACCCTACCTGTCGGATTTCTTCCTTTGAGGCTCCAGCAATCGCAGCTTTCCTCCAGGCACCTGGTGGCCAACTCCCTTTCCGCAGATTAAGCTGGAAAGCCTCTCCCGAGACCCCGCGAGGTAGATCTCCCTCCCCAAACCCAGACTGGCCCATTTAACAGAACCGCCCGCGCGCTCCTCTTCCCTTTCTTTTTGCGGGACCGTCCACGCGCGAGCGCGCTCCCCGTCGCAGCAGCCGGCGGGGCGCCCTCCCCTCTCACCCGTGTGCCGGCCGATCCCTTTCTTCTCCTCTTCATCTACCTGCCCCTTCTCTCGCTCGCTCCTTCGCAGTCACTAAAGCCTCGCCTGGGCGAGGTTTTCCCCTCCCCATCCGGGGGCAGCCAAAGCCGGGAAGCAGCTGTTCAATTCCTCCGGGTGCGGTTCGAGCGCAATGCCCACACCCACGGGCGTGAACGCCGTCCCGCCGTGGTCCCACGGGCAGCGTTCGGCACCTCCAGCCTCCCCGAGCGCACAGCCGGGCGCGGAACCCCCCCTCTTCCCGCCGACGACCTCTCTGTTCTTGTCCCCAGTCGGAATTTCTTTGGGTGTGTGTGTGTGTGTGTGTGTCACTTTCTTCAGATACCTTCGTCCTCATCAGATCTCCCCCCCCCCTTTTTTTTTTCCCCGCGGGGGAAAGTTTCTGCACGCTTCCTCCGCAGATTGTACTTGGGCTTTCTCGTCCTTCATCCCTCACGTCTCAACTCGCCCGCTTACCTTTTTACGCGGCGAATCCCGGCGCTTCCCTTCCACGCTCTTGAATGCTCATCCTCTGCTTCAGGTTCCCGTTCCCCCTCTCCGAGGTTGCTCCCGTCTCTGGCGTCGGTCCCACCCTGTGCACGCGTGGGTCCCCTTGGCTTTCCCCTCCCTCCTGAGCTGGGGAGTCACGCAAAGTCAATGACGGGAGGCGAGATCAAAAGGCCATCTAGTCTACCCCCTCCCCCCCCCAACAGTGGTCCCGAGAGACCTACGACGCCCTCCCCTTCAAGCGGGCCACTAGGAGCCATTGAGAGAGCAAGGGGGGTTTCCCTGCGTGTCCGCAGCGAACAGCTTGGCGCGTCCTTCGAAGAGCAGCCTAGGACGAGCATCGTTTTCGCCGGAGTTCTGCTTCTCGCGTCCCGTGGGAAGAGGAAGGGGGGGATGGTGCTCCCTCGCTGCCTCATTACACCCACGTTCGCAGAAATGGTATCTAGCAGCCTGAAATGTAAAAGGGTGATATTAAACTCTGAACCGCAGGAGCTCATTGCGTAATAAGCCTCCAATAGCCACCCAGGCGCCCAGGAATATGTAGCCACCCTTCCCGGGATACACACAAATACTGTACTTGTATGCACAGATTCTCTTACAGATAGGCTGTGCTAACTCTGGTTAAAAACCTTCATTGGGGGACCCTCGATATCCCATCCCGCACGAAAAGCTGTGTATAAAATCTCACAATGAAATGTAGAGGAGTAACCACAGATCGTCTACTACAGTTATCTAATGTTCCTCTGCCTGTATCGGAACTGTTTACTCCTGACTGCAGAGCTTCAGCTTTTAAAACGTGTTGAACTTCGGCTAGGTGGAATATGCAACTTTTAGCTTTCAATAATAATAATATTAATAATATTAATAATAATATTAATAATATTAATAATATTAATAATATTAATATTAATATTAATAATAATAATAATAATAATAATAATAATAATAATAATAATAATAATAATAATAATAATAATAATAATAATAATAAAAAGCAATCCTGCAAATGTCTTTTCAGGAAAAAGCTATGAAGGGCTTGCTTGTTCTCGAGCGTTTGAGGATTCCCCTCATCCTCTGCTGGAAAAACCATATAGCAAAACTTGAAAAGGACACGGACTCCCTTACTCGCTTTACAAGCACAGAAGGTCCGGCAATTAGCTCAGTCGCTTTTCTGCTTTAAAAAAAAAATGATCGAAGCGAAAGTCTTTTTACCGTCTTTCCTCTTCCGTACCATTGGAAATATTACTCGATTGTCCGAGCATTTAAAAACATCATTCTTGGCGCTCCCAACGTTATATTCATTGTATAGAATTGCAAGAATTTTACCCAGGAGAACGCGTTTCTCCTTAGGACTGTTATGCAGTCATTCTAGATAAAAGGGGGGGGCACGTTCAAAAGGTCCGGAGAGGAGGAAAATGGCTCCTAAATAAGAATTTACTCGACCGGCACGTGGGCACCGAGACTATAGCTTGCAAGCCTTGGAAGCAAGTACCGCAGGCACCAGAAATGTGGCCTGGTTTCCGACGAAAGTACAGTGGAATAGCAACAGCTGACGCGTTCAGAGCTGGCGCCTCCGATCGGCGATCCAGCTGCGCGGCCGAGTCGTTGCTTTCTGGAGCGCCGGCACGATTGGTTTGCAAAGCAAGGTTCGTGGGCTGTCCAGGCTTTGCCTGCTTTTGGCTTAAGTATTAAATGACAAGCAAGCATAAACTCTTTTACGAAGGCAAGGCTATTTCATCCCGGTCAGCACTGCCTTTGGAGGCTTAAGCGCGCAGGGCCAGAAAGTACACGTGCAAATGAGAGAATATGGAATTCGAAGCCGATTAGCCCGCTTCCCTCCCCCCCCTCCAGATATAACCACCCCCCCCCTATCGACTCTCAGGAACACCCTAGAGTCCCCATGCAAACCGCGCGCGGGGCAGGTGTAGCTTGGAGGTAGCTCTGCCTTAAACGCAATTTGAAATCGTTTCAGACGACTTAAGCAAGGAAGCCATCCCGAGTAAGAAGAGGCAAACTTTTTCATGAATGCGCCGTGAAAAGCGTTGCGCCGCCACCGGCGGGTGGATGTTTCCCGCGTTTGGCAACTTTATTATTTGCTTTGCCCACGGGACACTCCTCAAGTTTCCAGACCGCTGGAGGCCGGGCGCGCCGCGGCCACCGGAGCTCCTGATTCCCCCCCCCTCCCTTCTCATGTTTTCCCCTCGCGCAGGGCTCAGCCGGTCTCCACAACAGTCGAGCTGGCGTGAAGGGGGAAAAAAAAAAACCGCCCAGCCTGCTTCATCTGCAAGACAGGGACTTTCCAGGGCGGGGTCGACTAATCTCCAGGCTTGCTGGTGGGCTTTGCCTGTGCCGGTTCCCCACAAGCCGGGGCCTTCCCGGATGAGATTTGAAGCAGGGGCGGAGCGGGATGCTTTAACGGCGCGCGAGGCGGTTAGTTGCAATTGCGCCGCTCGCAGCGGTTGCTTCCTCCCTTCTCCCTTTCCCCCACCCGTTTATTTTTTGGCTGCGGGGGATGATTATGTGTGAGTCAGTCAGGAGGAAAGGTGAGGGCGCGGAGGGTGGGATTCTTTTGAGGGACGGACGGGACGGGCTCGCCCTCTGCCCAGGAGTAGGTGACCTGTAGGGTTTAGGCCCAGGGTAGGCAACCTCGGCTCTTTTATGACTCATGGACTTCATGGAATTCTGGGAGTTGAAGTCCATGAGTCATAAAAGAGCCGAGGTTGCCTACCCCTGGTTTAGGCTCCAGGCCTAGACTCGGTCCCCGTAAAACCCAGCGAGGCGTTAGAAATAGTGGACCGGAGAAGAGCCAACTCTTGAACGTTTAGCCTGGACTTAGGAAAAGAGATACAGTACTGAATTTGAGGGCTGAAGGCTCTGGGGGGTGGAGTTTTCCAGGACTATATTCTGGATTGTTTACAGATTGGTCAGTAGTGCTTTAAGAATATTCAGAATGTCTCAAATCAGCACTCTCATAAAATAAACTCATTCTGATTGTATTGACATTCCCCCCCCCCCAAAACCCAACTGTGGCCATCACCTTTAACCATTCTGCCACTTTAAAAGAGTTGTATGATAAAGAAACAAGCCTAAAATCATGACTTGCTCAGAAGCCCCACCTGCTTCTCTAGATATAAACCAGTTTGGCTTGGAATATGGCACCAGTCCAGCAGTGTAGTTTACACAGTAATTGACCTGATCCAGCAACTAATGGGGGACCAAATTAAATATATCCTGTCAGTCAACCTGGCATGGTTGATGTTTCGTTCATAAGTAGCTACCAAGGGTAGGGACATTTGTGTTGGAAATGGGGCAGATGCAGAGAACCTTACATTTGTTTCATCTTTGTGGTCATAATCAAGATCCAGCTGGAATTTGCTCTCTGCCAACCCTATATGGAAGACTACAAGAAAAGGATAGTTCCTATCAGGATTGTAGAGGGAAGGTTTAAATCCTCTTTTTCCTTCAGACCTGATTTGGCTGACTGTCCAATTTCGCTTTAGAAATGAAGCTAACAATGGGGCAGCCAATTGTGCCATTTGATGGCTTTAAAAGGAGGACTAGAGAAAGTCTCAGTGGGTCAGCATGGAGACAGGCTGTATTTAATGAGTATGATGTTTGGTGGGATTTTTCATTCAGCTTGTATGTGTGCACACACCTTCAAGTCGGTATTCACTGCTGGAGACTGCTTGAAGAAGACTGTGTGGAAAGATTTCAGAAGCGCTTTGCCCATGTCGCCTTCCTAGGACTGAGAGAAAGGGACTGGCTTCCTGCCTAAGGCAGGATTGGAACACATTACCTCTTGGTTTCTACCTTGATGCTTTAACTCAGTGGTGGCGAACCTATGGCATGGGTGCCAGAGGTGGCACTCAGAGCCCTCTCTGTGGGCACGCGCACCATCGTCCCAGTCCTAGGCCTTCAGCTGGGTTTTATAAAACCTTTTCGCTTTAGGCCTCCGCTGCCGTATGCAAAAAAAAAAAAAAGGTTCAATCAATCAGTCAATTTCAACTTCTCCCGGGGAAAAAAAAAAGATCTTGCAAAGTTGGAATTGATTGATTGAACTTTTTAGTCCCACCCAGTCTGCCGTTACCACCGCAGCCAGCCCACCCAATGGGCCACCCCCCCAATTGGCCACACCCAGTCAATGGGCCACACCCACCCGGCACCTGATGATGCATAAGTGGGTTTTGGGTTGCAGTTTGGGCACTCGGTCTCTAAAAGGTTTGCCACCACTGCTTTAACTACTACAGGTAGACCTTCCTAACATTGATAATTGGGACTGGTAACTTCAAAACTAAGCCATATGATTGAAAAATGCAATGTCATGTGACTATGTCAACTTACAGTGGTAGTTCTGGTGATTCCAGTAGCTATTGTTAAGTGAATTCTGCATGGTTGTTAAGCACAATGTCACCTGAATGTCATTTGTGACATCCTGCTGGCTTCCCCATCCTTGTTGGAAGCTGCCAATGAAGATTGGAAAATGATGATCACCGAGGTACACCATGACCATTATATTTGCAACAGCCAATTGCCAGGTGCCCAAATTGCAATCATGTGACCGTAGGCATTCTACAACAGCCACAACTGCAAGGATTGGTCCTAAATCTCGTCATTCAGCAGTCTTGTAACTTTGGGTTGGTGAACAAGTCAGCAAGGATTATCTGTAGACCAAATTGGCTCTTGAAGGTAGGCGTGTAGATCACCAAACCTTTTGTTGCTGAGGAGAACTGCTGCTTATCATTTTCATAGCACTCTTTTGATGCCCTTTGTGGCAAAATATTAGAGGGATCATTAGGGCTTATAACATAGTGTGACACCACCTGTGTATATGAAGCTTTTTTTTTTCTTTGATAGAGAATTTCTGTCACAGAAAGCTTCTTCTGCTGTGGAGACTGAGTGGGAAAAAACTGTGGTTCTCTTACAGTCACCACACATCTGGAGCAAGGCTGGAGCTGTGCAGTTTCCAGAAAAACTCAGTCTGAGCTTCACATGGCTGGCAATGATGAACTACCACCACTGGGTCAGCATGGAGACAGGCTGATTTAATGGGGAAGAGATGAATGAAGGTGTTGTGTCCTTTGTATTCCCCCCCCTTAATCCCCTATGCATATCCTGATCACCCATTAAGGGTGATTGCCCTTCACCATTGATCGCCCATTAAGGGTGATTGCCCTTCTCCATCTGCACACAGTTTCATGCCCGTTGCTGGTTGGCTAACTAGCAACAGGGTCTTGCCAGCCAATAGGAACTGTGTGATTACAAG
>NW_015390038.1:80117-82371 GCF_001527695.2 Protobothrops mucrosquamatus
ATGCCCGTTGCTGGTTGGCTAACTAGCAACAGGGTCTTGCCAGCCAATAGGAACTGTGTGATTACAAGCCAGGGGAATCCCATAAAAGAGGGCTCCCCTGGCCCAGAGAGCCAGTCCGGATTTACTTGATGCCTTGCCAATAAACCGAGAGCTGACTGTCACTCGACTCGTGTCTTACTGCCTGCGCGATCTAACAGAAGGCGTCCCCTTTACTTGCACAAGGTCATATATTAACAGCCATTGTGAAAGCATTTGAGCCACCGGACACCTCTTTGCTATGTTTACCATTCCTTGAAGAACCTTCCAAACAGCAATGGGGTGGCCCACAGACATTTATTAGTGACTATCAATGAGGTACTCATGACGTCACAATGCAGTTATGGCTTTGCAGTTACTTTCAACTCTGAACTCTCTGCTGCCTTGGATTGTGCAGGATTTAGAGGGCTTTAGAGTGGTGGTGGACAACGGGCCCCTTCAATCAGTGCAGCTGGTCAGTTTATGACTTAGCTGGAACTAAACGAGCTGGTTTGCATCTGCTAGTTTTTCTCTTATACGGGGTGTGTCTGGTGAAAGAGAGAAGCTACAAACAACCCTAACACAGCCTGCAGTTTCTTCCTTTGTCTTCTTCTGGCCAAAAGGACCTCTTGCTATTGGTTTGAAGCAGGGGTAGGCAACCTTGGCTCTTTTATGACTCATGGACTTCAACTCCCAGAATTCCTGAGCCAGCATGGCTCAGCTTGGAAACCTCTCCCTTTCCCATCAGCATAGCTGGCTCAGGAATTCTGGGAGTTGAAATCCAGGAGTCATAAAAGAGCCAAGGTTGCCTACCCCTGGTTTGAAAGGAGAGGTTACAGTATAGAACACTGGACGAGATGCCTGCTGGGCCACACCCTCCTGGGTGCTCCAATCTTCCATTTCCCCCCCGGTATGTTTTATTTAATAATAATAATAATGATAAAGTTGGAAGGTACCTTGGAGGTCATCTAGTCCAACCCCCTGCTCAGGCAGGAAACCCTATACCATTTCGGACAAATGGCTGTCCAGTTTCTTCTTAAAAACTTCCAGTGTTGGCACGTTCACTGCTTCTGGAGGCAGGTTGTTCCACCGGTTAATTGTTCTAACTGTCAGGAAGTTTCTCCTTAGTTCTAGGTTGCTTCTTTCTTTGGTTAGTTTCCACCCGTTGCTCCTTGTCCTGCCTTCAGGCGCCTTGGAGAATAGCTTGACTCCCTCTTCTTTGTGGCAGCCCCTGAGATATTGGAACACTGCTATCATGTCCCCCCTCGTCCTTCTCTTTGTTAAACTAGACATACCCAATTCCAGCAGCCTTTCCTTATATGTTTTAGCCTCCAGTCCCCTAATCATCTTTGTTGCTCTTCTCTGTACTATTTCTAGAGTCTCAACATCTTTTTTACATCGTGGTGACCAAAACTGGATGCAGTATTCCAAGTGTGGCCTTACCAAGGCATTGTAAAGTGGTATTAATACTTCATGTGATCTTGATTTTATCCCTCTGTTAATGCAGCCTAGTACTGTGTTGGCTTTTTTGGCAGCTGCAGTACACTGCTGGCTCATATTTAAATGATTGTCCACTAGGACTCCGAGATCCTTCTCACAGTTACTACTATTGAGCAAGATACCCCCTATACTATACCTGTACATTTGGTGTTTCTTGCCTAAATGTAGACTTTACTTTTTTCACCATTGAATTTCATTTTGTTAGATAGCGCCCAGTGTTCAAGTCTGTCCAGATCCTCCTGTATCCTAAGCCTGTCTTCTGGAGTGTTGGCTATTCCTGCCAGCTTGGTGTCGTCTGCAAATTTGATGAGTTCCCCATCTATCCCCTCGTCCAGATCATTGATGAAGATGTTGAAGAGCACTGGGCCCTGGGGCACCCCACTATACACTTCCCTCCATGTAGATGCAGTTCCACTGAGGACCACACGCTGAGTACGGCCGGTCAGCCAGCTATGAATTCATCTGGTGGTGATGCTGTCTAACCTGCATTTTTCTATCTTCTGAAGTAGTAGGTTGTGGTCTACTTTGTCAAATGCCTTACTGAAGTCCAAGTAAATTATATCCACAGCATTCCTCTGGTCCACTAATTTTGTCACTTGGTCAAAGAATGCAATAAGATTTGTCTGGCATGATCTGTTTTTGACAAACCTGTGTTGGCTTTTAGTAATGACTTTGTTTGCCTGTAGGTGTTCGCTGATTCGTTGTTTGATTATCTTTTCCAGAATCTTCCCAGGTATTG
>NW_015390038.1:85374-88269 GCF_001527695.2 Protobothrops mucrosquamatus
AATTTCATTTTTTTTTGTAATTAAAAATAAATATTTAACAATATATAATTACATATTGTTTTTTGTGATTAATCATTATGCTTTAATTACGTTCCAATGCAAATACATCCTGCATATCAGATATTTACACTGCGATTCATAACAATAGCAAAATTACAGTTATGAAATAGCAACGAAAATAATTTTATGGTTGGGGGTCACCACAACATGAGGAACTGTATTAAGGGGTCGCGGCATTAGAAAGGTTGAGAACCACTGATCTAGAGTCACTTGGAGTCCAGCAGTCTCAAAACTTGAATTCAATAGATAGAAGCTGATGTCATAATAATCAATCATATAATCTACTGTCTCTGCTATCCCTACGATAATGTCTGAGGAAGCCCGTAACCATAACCAGAAAATGTCGGGGGCACTTTTTAATTTTCTTAAAGGAGCCTCAAGTAGGATGGTAAAATCGGGATTTTCTCAAATTAATTTGATAGCAGGAGCTGATGAGTTATTTATTTATTTATAAGATTTGTAGAGCTGCCCATTTTGTATATCATTATCCTGGGCGATTTACAAAGAACAATACATCAGTAAACAGCATAAAAGCATGGTGCCTGGAGGCTGTGGGGGCCTGGATGGGGGACACCAGGCTTTGGCTGAACCTTGGCAAGATTGAATGGCTCTGGCTGCATGGATCTTCAAGATCCACAACTTTAGCCAACTTAATTCTGGATGGGGTGACACTACCCCAGACAGACCGAGTCCACAACTTAGAGGTTCTCCTAGACTTGTGACTCCTGCTCAAAGAGCAGGGGGGCAATTGCAGCTAGGAGAGCCTTTGCACAACACTGTTGTGCACCAGTTGCAACCTTTCTTCAATCGGGAGTCCTTGTGCTCAGTCATTCAAGCCCTGGTCACCTCACACCTGGACTATTGCAATACACTCTACATGGGGCTACCTTTGGAGAGTATTCAGAAGCTACATCTGGTGCAGATTGCAGCAGCGTGGACAGTAATTTGGCTCCTAGAGTGGTCCATGTTGCACCACTATTTTGTGAGCTGCATTGGCTGCAGTTTGTTTCCGGATGCAATTCAAGATGTTGGTTATCACCTTTAAAGCCCTTCATGGCATAGGTCCATGTTATCTGAAGAACCATCTCACCCCAATAGGACTGCCCTGCCCTGTGCCCTTGCCTGCAGACGGGGCATGCTGTGGACACCATCGATCAAGGAATTTCATCTGACGGGGTCCAGGAGAAGAGCCATTTCTGCTGTAACTCCTGTCCTTTGGAACATTGTACATTCTCCCCCCCCCCCAGTAAGATCTGTGCTCCCCCTGCTGACCTTCTGTAAGGTCCTTGATGATCTGGTTTTGCAGTTGGCCTGGAGCCCCAACAGGGGTGCGACATTCTGGAGGTGGTGATTGGATTAAGAAAAGCCCCCACTTCTTCCTGTGTGCTTCGTGCTCTCCCCCCATCTTTTAACTGTACTTATTGTTATTTATTGCGTTACCATTTTAATGTCTACCAATTTTAATATTTGTAAGCCACCCAGAGTCACCTCTAGGTGAAAAGGGCAGCTCATCAATCAATCAATCAAATGCCCTTAGGAGACCCAATCCATTGGGAAGCTGTGTGTTCATCCTGTACAAATTTGTCTGGATCTATTCCTCAATTGGATAGATGTCTACCTCCCCAAAGTAATCCTGCCCCAGTCTTCAAGGTTTCCTGTGGATCAGTAGTTGGAACAGATGTGCCTTAACATGTTCTAGAGATACAGAACTTTCCTTGAGAGGAATTAATGTTTGATGTCTTTGGTAAGAATCAGGCTTTGCGGTGTCTAATAGCTTCAGGGTTTAGAGGTGGGAGGGATGCATATTTTTGGTATGCAAAATATTGTTTACCACCCCAGGTTGTCGGAGGTGCTGTGCAATTTGAGATACTGCTAGGATTCCTGGATGTTGAAGAAAATGCTTAGTGACCATATAAGCAGACCTTCTCCAAGATGGTCTGTTCCCAACTGGCCATTCTTGTATCTTAACATTGTGCAAAAGTGATGAGTGCATGGTTTGGAGGCCTGAAGAACCAGGTTGGGGACAGATCATCCTGCAGAAGGCCTATCTGTGTGGTTCAACACTAACTTGATGGCACATAAAAAAAAAAAAAATCCCTTCCCCACTTTCTCATTTTGTTTTCACATTTTCAGCTACACCTCTGCAAACCTGAAGCAAAAATAGTTTTTCCTCTTGAAAATGGTGAGATTTTCCTAATTCTTGTCATGGTATTCTTTTGGATTGAGTAGAAGATTGGCAATGAGAAATATGGTGATGCAATGCTTCTCCTTCATTCCTCTGGGCTGTTTCCAGTTGGTATTGATATGGAAAGAGATCAAACCTTAGGGCATGATTTGCATGGTGCCTTAGGGCTCTACTGTGTTCCTTTTTAATTTCTACAGGAAGCTGCTGGGTGACTATATCTGTTGATATAGGGTGAAGTTTCGTCAGTATGTCAATGATATCCAATTATACATCTTTGTCCCATGTTGACCAAGGAATGTTTTCAAAGTTGTTTTTCAGCATATGGGTCTGGATAGGGTAGAATAGGTTTTCAACTCAATCCTGGCAAGATTGAGGATTGGGATATTTCCATCCTCAATTCTAAATGGGGTTGCACTCACCTGAATCTAAATCTAAATCATTGGTATGCAATTTTGGGGGGGGGGTCTTCTTTGTTGCACTTTAATTATGTGGGCCAATTGTTCCAAAGGTGCTTTCAAAAGGCAACTGGTCTTTCTTGGTTTTTTCCTTGAAGACATTTCGCTTCTGATCCAAGAAGCTTCTTCAGTTCTGGCTGAATGGTGGCAAATGAATTTATATTCCTTAGCAATCATCTGGTCAATAGCACTCTG
>NW_015390039.1:0-5015 GCF_001527695.2 Protobothrops mucrosquamatus
AACCATACAATTGATCAGGAGTAAAGACCCCCCCCCCCCCGAGTTAAGAGCATGCACAACACATTGATGTTTAAACTCACTGTCCCAAACTACATATTGCGCTGGAGTAAGGAACATGCGAAAGGTAGTTTTCCAATCTTCAGGTACTAAGATATTATTTCTCATAGTGGCTTCCAACATTCCCTGCACATAAGTGCTGGCCAACCCCATATCTCTAATTCCTTTTCTAAGTTCTGTTAAAATTGCATAGGACAAAGGGCGATGTTCCACTATTTGAGCTCCATTCTGATCTACTTGTCCCGTTACGTGTACTGGACAGACAGAAAGCATATCATTCATTTCTTCTATATTCCCCCCCCCTTTTTTTTCCTAATTGTTCCTCTAATATTTTCCTTATGGGGTGTATGATGGCTGGGAAGAAGCAAAAGAATTAGCCTCTTCAGAAGGAGCTGAAGATCCAATTAGAGATGCTTTCGGAGGCACAATTTTTACTTGATCATAATCAGGCGGGGGGCTGGTAGTTAATTGCTGCCCTGCCGAAGCATCAGAGCCAAATTTTTCCACTGCTTGACGGCACTGATACCATCGATGTAATATCTTTACTGGAGCCCGGGGTTCAAGATGTAAAGTATGCCCTATCTTTTCCCAATCTCATAAACGGAGCGTCCCGCGCTCTGGATACCAGGGGCAGTGTTTCCCTACCTCCTCCACCAGCTTCGTTATGTCTGCCTCAGGCGCTGTCATGCCTGATTTATGTAACAGGTATCTGAGTACCTGTACATGTTTCTGCTGGTGCTGAGATAGATTGCAACCCATACTTACCACTGAAGGGTCCCAGAGGACGAAGGTGCACCTAGAGGTCTGTTCCAGACGCTGGTAAGTATGTTGGCTGTTGCTTATCCACGGGGGGGTCCCGTCTGTCCCATCTGGGGTGCCAGCTGAGGGAATCAGAGACCAGTCATTGCAGGGTGCAGAAATGATCTTCCTGCCTTCACAGTGTTTATTGCTTTATACAGTTTTCCAAGCAGCAAAAGATAACATAGCAACAGCATAGCAACGGCATTTTTATTGGTAGATTCTCCTTGTCAATCCTTAAGAATATCTCAGCCAGGGGCACCAACCAGGGGCAGTTTTCTGCTACATCCTGTTGGTGTGAACGAGGTGAGATCATGTGAACCAGGTGAAATCATGTACCAGCCTGGGGTATTTCCCTACATCACCATGGTGATATGAATGGGGTGAGATCATGCATTTGAACTGAGGCAGTTTGCTACACACGAACTTTACATGACCTCAATCCCTACACTAATGGAATGGTGAAGCCGATAAGATTAGTTCCAGCTGTGTCGCAGGAGTTACCAGAACGTGATTGTACACAGTCACGAACTGCTTCCAGGACTCCGGCTCCAGATTTTTACCTCGAGGGTAACTCCTGAAGCCTTTTCCAATAGTAGATATAGCCACAAGGCAGTGGAGGTTTGAAATCAGTTTCCCTTCTCCTAGAAGATGGTTCTGCTGCTTTATCTGCCATTGGGGCATAAAGCCCTCTTCCGCCTTCAAAACCATTGGCCATCTTCTCCTGTAACCCTGGAAAGTGGCCCTTACGAGGTGCTACCAGCTGGGCCAAGGTTTTTTAAGGAGGTATTACTCCTCCTGCACTCCTCCTCACTCCAGGACTCCTACTCCTACTCCAGGTTTTACCTCGGGATTGCTCATTCACTCCTTCACTTACTACCCCGTCACTTCCAAACGCCATTTGCACATTCACTCCCACACATACTACCCCATCAGTTGCAAACGCCATTTGTTCGTGCACTCCCTCACTTACTGCCCTTCGCTTCCAAACACCGTTTACTCATTCATTCATTACCTCACTTACTACCCCGTCACTTCCAAACACCATTTGCTCATTTGCTCCCCCGCATACTACCCCATCGCTTCCAAAACGCTCCATCGCCCTGTCACTCCCACACGTACTACCCCATCGCTTCCAAGCACCATTTACCCCATCGCTTCCAAACGCCATTTACTCATTCACTCCCACACATACAACTCCGTCAGTTGCAGACGCCATTTGCTCATACACTCCCTCACTTGCTGCCCCGTCACTTCCAAACACTACATACATTCGCTTCCAAATGCTTCATACATTCACACACAACTTTACTCACAAACATATGCCTTACATATTTAAAATTCATTAAAATTCATTTCTGCAATTATTCACAAACCCAGCACGCAGTCCTCCCTTCATGCTCAACAAACTCTCCTCCCACTCTGATCACTGGAAGTGATTGTAAGATTGTTAAAACAAATAAAATTGGATCTGGAAAAGTGGAAAAACTTACAACTTTCAATGCTGGGGAGAATAGCAACAGTGAAAATGAATATCTTACCAAAATACTCTTTTTATTTCAAACAATACCTATAAGACTGGGAAAAACCTTTTTTGATGAACTAAATACAACAATACTGAAATTTATCTGGCAAGGAAAAAAAGCTAGAATTAGACTGAAAACATTACAAGAAGCGAAAGAAAATGGAGGACTTGGACTGCCGGATTGGACGCTATACTAACAAGCAACTATATTAACATAGCTAAAAGAGTGGATAATGCTTAGAGATAAAAGACTATTATACCTAGAGGGGCATGACCTACAACTTGGATGGCATGCCTTTCTGTGGTATGGGAATAATAAAATACATAGATACTTTCAAAACCACTTTATAAGAAATGCACTTCTTCTAGAATGGGAAAAAATAAAAGCGAAAATCTATATTAAAATACCTGGAAGGCTTTCAACAATGGAAGCATTTGCTTACCCAAATTTAAACAATTACGAGAAAGTTGTGACCTATAAAGACATTTTAGACAATGAAGGGAAATTGAAAGACAGACAAGATTTACAAGAACAAGGTATTGAATTATCATGATGGCCATATTTGCAAATTCAAATGAGATATGAAAAAGATGCTGAAACAACAGGATTTTATAAAGAACATACAGAATTTGACCAGATACTGCTAAAAACAGATGAAAAATTGATTAAGAAACTCTATAAATATTTGTTAAACTTAAATATGGAAGAAGAACAAGTAAAATAAACAATGATAACATGGGAAAGAACTTTGGATATAATATAGAATTAGAAAACTGGCAAAGATTATGGGAAAGAAATGCTAAATTAATGAAAGTGGTGGCTTACAAAGAAAACTTATACAAAATGTTTAACAGATGGCATCTAACACCAGTGAGATTAGCGAAAATGTTCAAAAATACATTGTAAAGTTTCCCACTTAGCCTCACAATTGCCCCAGCGTTACTCAGGAATTTAAAAGAGCCAAAAGTAACTCCTGAGCCGAGGTTTCAACAAAGAATTACAACTTTATTTTGATCAAAACAGAGAGGGGCTGCCTGATTCCTCTTCGTGGCTGGTAGAGGAACGAAGGCAACAACCAGAAAATATGTTTTCCACCTTTTATACCTTTCCAGAAGAAAAAGATCAGGTCTTGGTACCAGGCATAAGATGGCACAAAAAAATAATTCCTAGATGATGACTCATACACAGCAACCCAGGCTCCATCCGTAACTCCTTTTCCCCCTCCCCTTACTGTGGTCTTTTCATGTAAGCAATCTCCTGTATGTTTAACATGAAGCTTTTACTTTTCCAATATACATAAAGCATCTGCTCAGGCAATTGACTACAAAATAATGATTACAAAATAACAAAACAATGATTACATGATAATACTATAAGTATCAATATAAAATGGTTACTATATATAAAATAGCTGCTAATGTCAAACTTAAACATACTAAAATCATAAGCACAATAAAATCCCTTCAACATCAAATAAGTGTTGGAAATGTAAACAAAAACCAGGTACTTATTATCATATCTGGTGGACATGCCCTAAAGCTAAAAGATTTTGGTCAAAAATACACATGTGGTTGGAAAAAATGACTAAAAAACATATAGATTTCAAGCCAGAACTGTTCCTGTTAGGCATAATAGGAGGAAACTATGAGAAAGATTGTATATATTTAATTTTACATGTATTAACTGCAGCAAGAATTGTATTTGCCCAATATTGGAAAAATGAAAACTTACCAACGGAAGAAGAACTAATTAAAAAATTTTTAGATTGTGCAGAAATGGACAAATTGACATTAAAGATAAAAGAGAAAGAAGACTCAGTGTATGTTAGAACAGGGCTTTTCAACAAGTGGTACACGTACCACCTGTGGTACATTAGCATGTGACAGGTGGTACGCGGCCCTGCCCAGCCAAGTGTAGTGGGGGAGGGAACGAGCCAGCACAGGCAAGGATTTACTGTGAGAGAGTCCTCCAGAGCTGCAGAGTGGCTGGGGCAAGGCAAAGGCCCCAGGCTCACTTCCAGCTCACCGGGAAGAGAAAGGAGGAGGAGGGGGGCGGAGACAGGAGAGGCTATAAAAGGAAGCAGTTTGGGAGGGAGAGAGAGAGAGAAAAAAAAAGAAGCAGCCTTGGGAGGAGGCAGAGTCAGCTCTAGCTGCACCGAAGGGAAAGAAGAAGAAGGAGGATGATGGGGGGATAGGAGAGGAGATCAAGCAGGCTGGCCATGAGCCGATCTACAACTGCTGTGGCAGTCACCTGTGCTGGCAGCAGCAAACAGGCAAGAAATGCAGCAGGGGAGGGGTCGCCCTCCACGAGGAATGAAAAAAGGCAGCAATGAAGAAAGGCAGCATCAGCTGGAGGTGAGGGGGGGAGATGGAGAGTGGAAGGATTCTTTTTTTTTTTTATTGAAAATTTTAAAAGTTTTACAATATAACTCCCCACCTCCCTCCAACCCCACCCTTCCCCACCCCCCTCCCTTCCCCCCGACTTCCCAGAGCTACACACAGGGTTTACAATACAATAATTATACTCTGTCTTAAATTATATTACCCTTAAGTTAACAATTCTATAACATCCTTTGGCTCTCTCCTAAACTAACATGTTAAACATCATTATTACAAATTATTTAATTTTAATAAA
>NW_015390039.1:6251-19064 GCF_001527695.2 Protobothrops mucrosquamatus
GTAATATAAACCCCCAAATATTTTACCTTTTTAACCATTTCAAAACCTGTAAATGAGGCTAACATATCTTTATCCTCCTTACACATATTTTTCGATAATATCTTGGTCTTATTGGAATTTACCTTAAAGCCAGAAACTTTCCCATATTGTGCAATAATTTCAACCACCTCAATTGTCGAATCTATCGGCTGAGTTAGTGGAAGGATTCTTATGTGCTTTTGTGACTTTGAAGTTCTGGGATTTGTGCAATGTGGGCTTTGTGTTCTTAAGGAGTGTTTGGCAATTTCTATTTGGCTGATGTCTGATGTCTCGTGTTAGCTTCTTTTTTTTTTGAAACATATTTTATTGGTTTTTTAATTCTTAGAACAAAGTGCTCAGGACACACTGTGGTATTGGGGTAATCAAACATCCAAAAATAAAACCATATATAGGTAACTCAACTCAATACATTCAATGTCCCCTCTCTATTTCCCTCAAATAGCATAATACATTTAAGACATTCCATTTCTAATTAAAATTTCTATAACTGCTAAACCTGTTTTAAAACTTTGTAAATTTACAATTACCATAATCAAATTTAACTTTAAATCAACAGGTTATCAATTCAGGTATCCCTTCCAAATATATTCTAATTCTTAATCTCTCACATCCCTCATTTTATCACAAGTCTCATTTATTTCTTCTTCCACTACACAATACATATCCTAATTAAAATAAAATATTAATCTACCCTATACATATATAATCCATCAATCGATCAATCTCTTTAAGATAACAAAATAATATTAAACCTTAAATCATTTCAGTTCATTAAACAAAATTCAAATTTCATCCAATTAATTATCATGCCTTATCACATCTATATTATCAGACAAAAACATCATCTTACTAATTTAAAACACTCAATTAATTATTGAAACAATCCAAATCTAAAAAGCCACCATTTTTTCCATTCCGATACATAATAATTTTTATCAAAATAAACCTATTATTCCAAAAACTACATTCTTCTTACTTCTAACTCTGAATCTTAATCCTTAAAACAGTCCATAAATCAACAGTGCCTTTTAATCCATTACACATAATTTTAAATTTCTCTTTTCAGTCTCATTCTGGCCTTTTTTCTGTGCCAGGCAGGTTTCCATAACCAAGCTTCCCTTTCAGCCGATAGATCTCTCTTTATTGCTTGCAATGCCTTTTGGAACGATAGGAATCCCATCCTCTGCATTAGGCATCTATTTCTCTCATCCTTAAAGCTTCTTTGGTTTAAAGTTTCAAGTCTCAATCTTTGATTCTTCTGATCCTCAAAGCTATAGATGGAATGTTTATAAGGTAAAATAAATTCCTCTTTGATCTCAGTTGTTTCCTCTTCTAGTATGTTTTGATTTATAGAATGGTCAGATGCAGTTTGGAGATCAGTTTGAAAGTTTGAAGTAAAGCTTCTGGTTCTTAATTCTGTAGTAAACTCTTTCATTGTAGCACATATTTCTGCAGTAGCCTCATAGATCTTTTCCAATATAAGTTTGCAGTTTAATTGTGAATGAGATTTCTCCATTTTAATAGCAATTGAAGAGAGTCTCTTTTTTTCTTTTTGTGGAGGCTGTATTTAATGAAAGTTAAGCAGTATCCACCCCCACAATTCCCACAGCTGCATCAGCTTATCTTTTCTCTTCAAAAGTAATTTGAAGGTCAAGTCTATTCCATCTCCAAAGAATAACCAGAAGTTGCAGTATTAGGTTTTCGCCACTAGATGTCCTCCATAGATTAAAAAAATCTTTTCCAGACACCATTTTCCCCCTTTTTTCCATCTTTTAAAATAAAATGTGGAAAAAGAAATAGTCTTCCAGGATAAAATGATAGTACAGCTCTTAAGAAAGAGTTTTTTCTGTACCCCAAAGCAAATAAGAATAAAGTATAGTCTTTAAGATTTTGTTCTATTCTTTTGTTCAACGCCTTTCTTCCCAGACATATAAAAGCTGCTTTTTCAAGGCAGGGAAATAATTCCAACAAGGCTCTTACAGGCAAAAGAAAAAGCAGGATGAGTGAAGACAGGAGCAAGGGAAAAGTCTCACCCGGGTTCACTGCGGTTGGAGCGGCTGGGTGATCAGCCATTTTACTGGCCGATCTTCTTCTCCGTCGGCCCTCAGAGTTGGCTCGGACAGCTGGAGGAGCCGCCGATCCTCCATAGCCGAGCGAAGCCTCGTCGACAGAAGTTGCACCCTCCAGGGCGACTTTCGACCCGCATAAGGGTCTACCGGCAGAGGGAAACTAGCCGACGAGGAGACGAGTCTCTTCGTACGACTAGAGGCGCCACAATCCAGAACCGGAAGTCGTCTCGTGTTAGCTTCTATTGCTCTGCTATTGTTAGCTGTAAGTTTTGCTGCAAGGGATTTTGAAGTATTTTTCTCCTGAATGGATTTTGCCTGTAGGATTCCTTTACTTATGAATGGAGCCAGTTGGGGAGGCTGCCTTAGCTGGCAGCCAGTACTTATTTACATTTTTTTTCTTCCTTAAGTACCGGCTGCGCTCCTTAACTTTCCTTTCTAGCCAGTAGCTAATTCTTAAAGGGGAATGCACCTTTTTAAGCTAGTTCCCTCAATGGCTTCTCTTTTCTGTCGCTGGAGGATTTTCCTTGTTTGATGAATATATGGAAGAGGGAAAATATGGTGTGTGTGTGTTCAAATTCTTCCTTCAGAAGGAGATGGGAATGAGAAAGAGGGAGGAAGGGAGGGAGAGAAGGAAGTCCCGCCTTAGCACTTGGCCACCAGCAGCCCTGCCATTGACTTTGCTTGTCAAAAGGTTGCAAAAGGGGATCACATGACCCTGGGACACTGTGACCATCATAAATATGAATCAGTTGCCAAGCATCCAAATATAAATCACATGACCCTGGGCATGCTGCAATGGTCATAAGTGTGAAAAATGGTCATAAGTCATTTCAGTGCAATTGCAACTTTGAACAGGTTTTTTTTTTGGTCATCAGGTTTTGACACCTTGTAGGTGGTACTCGAATATTGCCATATCCTAAAAGTGGTACAGTCAGTGAAAAGGTTGAAAAGCCTTGCTTTAGAACATGGGACAATTTTTACCAATGGCTAGAAAAGCGAGTTAGAGAGAAAGGAACATGATATGTACTATGTAACATTGAATATATAGTAGTAAGAAAAAGACTATTGAGCGATTAACTAACATATTGATTATGATAATATCGAAATTAACTCTTATTGTTTTTTAAATACATGAACCCAGACAATATGCTGTTTGCTAAATATTAAGAATGTTATTTTTAAAAAAAACTTCAACCCTAATCCTAACCCTAACCCTAACCCTACAAAAATTAACAAAATATATACCAAAAAAACCAACCCAAGGAAACTGTCACCAAAACAGGCGAGGTGGTCTCAACATTGCCACCGGTTTAACTTCACTATTAAATACCTGCTTGGGGGGAAGAACTTCTTAGCTGATGCTTTATCAAGGTTGCGACAGTATGATAGTACAAAAAGGGAAGTGGTGAACCCTCTCATGCCATCTAAACAGTTAGCGGCTTCAGTAACCACACGGTTGCAAGCAAAGAAGTCAAAACCCCTGGATAGCGAAGCAGGAACAGAGTTCAGACAGGCTCTGGAAACAGATGAATGGTTCCTGAGTCATAAACACCTCTGCTCAATGGATGATGGACTGCCATGGGTGGGGGGAAAGCTATATGTGCCCCAAACCCAAAGACTGAAATTCATGCAGCTCTGTCATGACTCAAAGGTGGCTGGACATTTTGGGTTTGTAAAGATGCAATTCACTTCAGAGTTCTGGAGAGCCTTTCTGGACCTCCTGGGGATCGCCCAGGCCAGGGCCTGTCATCTAGTCATCATCCACAAATGAATGGTGGGACAGAACGTTCAAACTCAGTATTGGAACAAGATTTAAGATGCTTTATTAATTATCAATGAGACAATTGGACCGACCTGCTTCCTTTCGTGGAAGTGGCTTACAACAACACTGTTCACTCCAGCATGGGTTACACCCCATTCCAGGTTGCAATGGGACAAAGCTTCAACCCATAATGCCCAAATTGCCAGTCAATGAACCCACCATCCCCTCCCTGAAGGAGTGGATTACACAACTCCGAAATACGTGGCCGGTAGTGAGAAAGGCATTAGACGAGACTAGGGAAGTGTATAAAGCGCAGGCAGATAAGAAGCAGGTAGAACCTAAGCTGTTTAAAGTGGGGGAGAAAGTATACTTGTCCACAAAGTATTTAAAATCTCTACAGCCGTCCAAGAAATTAGGGCCAAAATTCGTGGTACCATTCCCCATTAAAAGGGTCATCAACCCAGTAACCATAGAATTGGAACTCCCAAAAATGTTGAGACAGGTTCACCCAGTGTTTCATTGTAGCCTATTAAAACATGAACTGAGCTCGCCTCTAAGGCCAACTATGGTTTTTCCTCCTCCACCTATTATGGTGGAGGGAGAACAGCATTTTGAGGTCAAGGAAATACTGGATTCCAGGAAACACCATGGATCAACATAATACTTAATAGCTTGGAAAGATCTCCTCTCTTCTCAGAATGAGTGGGTTCACAAACGACATGTCAGGGCTCCTAGGTTGTTAAAAAGGTTTCACTCCCAGTATCCTGATAAACCCGACTAAACTATATGTACTTTTCTCTCCCTGTTGTTATTTTCTTTCTCTCCAGGTGGAGCTCTCATTTTTTTTAAGGGGGGCGGCATGTCAGAACCCTGTCTTTCTATGGGCATGGGATTTCTTGTTCTTTTCTGGTTCTGCCATTCTCCTGGTGGGGAGGGGGAAGCTTGGGGTGCTAATGTGTATTTCCTTTGCTTTGTTCCTTGCTCTATCCCAGACATGTCAAACACAAGGCCCGTGGGCCGGGTCCAGCCCATAAAGGGCCCAGATTTGGCCCCTGGTGTTGTTCCAGAAATGGCAAGGGACTGGCCCCCACTGCCTCAGCCCTGGCCCACCCCAACCCGGCACGCACAGGAAATGGCAAGCGCTTGGGGGCTGGTGGTGTGCAGGAGCAGCTGCAGTTCATCTGCCTCACCCCATCCCACCCCTTCTGGCCTCACCCCACCCCTCTCAGCCTCGCCCCGTCACCCCTGGCCATGCCCCACTTTATTGGGCCTCTCCTCATCTGGCTCTGCTTTGCTGGGCCAGGCACCAAAGCGCCGCTGAAAACAGCGGAGTCTATGTGCGTGCCTGCCTTGCCCATGTCAGCCATGCTGTCCACGGCACGCAACAGCTGATCCGAGGCAGCAGGCCAGACACCGAAGCACTGCCGAAAACAGAGTCTGTGTCCGCGCCTGCTACACGCTCACCCATCACGCCGCAATGTTTGTGTTTGTGTCAGCATTCTCTAGTTTTCCTTCTATTTTCTGGGTTGCTGGTTCCTTCTCTAGTTATTTTCTGAGTTTGTAGATTTAAATTAGAAAATTGTTCTTTTATCTCCTTTGTGTTATTTTTAATCTCATCATGAGCTAAAGCAATTTTTTCTTGTATTAATTTCAACATGGAGAGAATTTCTTTCTGTGGTTCATCAGCATTTTCTTGGTGATATGGAAAACTGAGGCTTCTGGAGACAGATGTTAAGGATGGTTTTTTGCTATTTAGAGCTAAGTATGCAACATCCATTTTATTTTTTGTAAGTAGCCTTTATAAATTTATCCAACCAACTAGCCATTCTTAAACCTCCCTTAAGCAGATATAAGTAAAATTAAAAAAATTTCTGTCCAATGAGAAATATATCCTTTCTGTCCAGGGAGAAAAAAGAACCATTAAAGGTTGTTTAACAATCAAGATTTATAATCCAAAGTGTTGCATCATATCAGGCAATCGTGTATGTTTCTTCTACAGGAAAATAGTTCCACAATACAGTTCTGAAAGTCAGTATTTGTGTTCATAGTTCAGACAGGCCAATTTTAGAGTAATATTATCATCTCTGCCACACAGATAAGCAGCCCCCAAGTCTGTTCCTTTTTCTCAGCTGCAATTCTCAAAAGTAAAAGCTTCCAAGGCCAGCCAAAGTCTTATCTAATTCTGGGCTTCGAGTCAGGTTTCTTTTAGGCATAAATAAGTTGTAGTGCCGTAATTCACCACTAGATGTCATCAATGCCGTTTTTCAGTTTTTAAATCCAAAACTTATATTGTAAACTTTTCAAGTCTTTTTTTTTAAAAAAAGGTCTTAAAACACTTTTACTCCCCAAATTTCCAAGCCATATATATATATATAAATTACAAATTAGTCTTGTAGGTTTCTCCTTTTCCCCCAAGTAATTAATTCGCCACTTTTCTTTTCCTGAGGGAATGGGGTGGAAATTGCCTTTTCCTCCTCATCGGCGGGAGTGCTTTGGGCAGATTTTCAGGAAGAGGTCTTAAAGTCATAAAGAGAGGCTCAGGTCTCACCCAGTTTCATCCACGTTGCTGTAAGATTGCTTGATAATGCTCGTTGTCTTCCGTTGACAGCAGCTTCTGACTGGCTATACGAATATAGCCAGTCTTTCCCCCACTGGTTTGGAGGGCTTCCTTGGATCAAACGGGAGGGCTGCCGCCCCCCCGCGATCAATGAGGGTCCCCTCCTTGCTTGCCGCCTCTACGGGGCGACTTTCGACCCTTTCCAGGATCCCCCAGCAGGGCGAAATCAAACGCGAAAGATGGAGCCCTGTAATCCTGCGTCTGCATCGCTGCAATGTCAGAACCAGAAGCCCAGTAAGTGAATAAATCTCTGACTTCCAGCTTATCAGTCAGGATTTGAGATGGAATGAGGAGGCCCTAATGGACCATTTCCAGGAGGGCTTGTCCTCTAAGATTTTGGATGAGTTGGCCCAGATGGACTGCCCTAGCACCCTGCAAGCCTTAATGCACCTGTTCTTGTGCATACTGATGTGCAGGTTCTGAGGTTTTGCTTGATAAAGAAATACAGGAAACCAGAAGTTGCCTTCGAGTTTACGTGTTTATTCAGCTGAATAGAGACGGGCTTCTGTACAAAAGACAAAAAGCCTCAAATAGCAAAGAAAGCTTATTTTTATAGTTACTTTGATTACATAAGCAATTCACCCAGCTAAGCTGCCACACATAAGATTAAGACTTCACCCTTTAAGGCTGGCACACTATAGATAAGAAAGCAGAAGTAACTAGTATGTTCTCTCAGGGGAGTTTACCCCAAGACCATATGTTCAGTCTTGGGTGTTGTGGGTGTTTCCCCAAGATGCCAGATGTTCTTGGGTGGGTTTAGAACATTGTGTGTTTCTTTGCTGTCCTTTCATGACCCTGCATTCATAGGCCTACAAGTGACCAGAGACAGAGGGGCCATCTGTATATTGATACTGTCCCCTAAGTCCTGGTCATCAATACATGGTCGACTTCAGCAGAGAAGGGCGCGGAGATGAGGGGCGGATGCCCCAATACCCAGAGGATTTCGCGAGGAGCCTCAACCCCCCTTAGGAACCCATGCAAGTGGGAGGGGCCCAGATGCACCTCACAGAGGCAGAAAAGTATCAGAGGCACAGAGAAGGCTTGTATCTGTACTGCATAGGCCCCAGTCACTTAGCTGCCAAGTGTCCTGCAAAGAAAACTCAGGTGAAGGCGGGAAACTTCCCCTGCCCAACCTAAATGGCTCTCCAGGTCGGCTGATTTCCGGAGCAGGCCAGGTGTTAACGCTGCAGATTACACCGACCCAACATTTGGTGGTGGCTGTGATGTTGACTCTGACCGGAGGTGAGGAAGTTCTCACTCATGCCATGGACTCGGGGGTGACCATGAACTTCATGGACACCATTTTTGCCACAAAGTGAAAGGTGCCACAGCATGAGGTAGCCCTGCTGTCATGTGTCTGATTAACGCAACACTTAAAAGGACTTTCAGGCATATTTTTCCCCTAAAAGCATTTATTAAGGTTACAGAGATGTCAGTACGGCATGGTGGAAATGCTTAGATCTGAGATTATTTTCCGTTGCACATACATTCCAGGCATTTTTCCCTCCCCTATTTTGGGGTCATGGTTCACATCTTCCAATTAACTTGGGAGATGTGATTTACTTCCGGTTTCTTTTCCCCGGGCTTTCCTTATTCTCCTCCCCTTTCACTGTTGCCTGATTTAACTATAAAAATACCAGACAGTTCTGCATATTGTCAAAGCAAGAATATACAGTATTTGCAGCGTTGACATCCGGCCCCCCTTACAAAAAAGGACAGATCCTGTAAAGCAAACCAAAGCATATGTTAAGGGTTATCTTTCGGTTTGTTGGGGTGTTTCACATGAAACCTTTTGACCAATCTATTAGCCTTTACTTCACTGGATTTCACCCAGGTGGCTTCAGATAACGGGTATCCCTTCCATTGTATTAGGTACTGCAATTTCCCTTTAAAAATTCTAGAATCAAGAATACGTTTTACTTCATAGTGGGTCTGTCCCGCAACTACGAGGGGCCCAGGTGCCTTCTTCGGGGGAGGTCTTAAAGTGGAGCCCCGATAAGGCTTCAACAAGCTACAATGGAAAACTGGGTGAATTTTCCCTAAGAGTTTAGGGAGTTTTAGTTCTACGGTGACTGGGTTGATGATCCTTACTATGGGGAAAGGCCCCAAGAATTTTGGTCCCAATTTCTTGCTGGGCAATTTGAGGCGTAGATATTTAGTTGACAAATAAACCTTTTCCCCAACATGGAATGTTCTTTGGGGAGCCCTCTTTTTATCAGCCTGCCTTTTATAGGTTTCAAAAGTCTTTTTTAAAGCAGTTTTTGTGTTTCTCCAAACTTCTTCCCACCCCCTCACCCACTGGTCAAGTGTCTGGGAAGCAGAGGGCAACTGAGGATATTCAGGCATTGGGTTGAACTCTCTTCCTGTGGCCACTCTGAAAGGCGTGTAGCCGGTGCTGCTGTGCACAGAATTATTGTACGCCACCTCCGCAAAAGGGAGGAGATCAGTCCAGTTCGTCTGTTGGTACGAAATGTAGCATCTAAGATATTGCTCCACCATTTTGTTAGCGACTTCTGCGGCCCCATTGGTGGCCGGATGAAAAGCAGATGATAAACCTTGAGATGATCCAATTAATGTAAGGAAACTTCTCCAAAACTTCGCTGTGAACTGCACCCCCCTGTCCGAAATTATTCGCTTAGGGGCGCCATGCAGCCAGTAGATATGTTGCAGGAACAATTTGGTCAGTCGTTGGGCAGATGGGAGTCCTTTGCAGGCGATGAAATGAGCCTGCTTCGAGAACAGGTCTATTACAGTCCATATGACAGTATTTCCACTACTCTCAGGTAGGTCCACTATAAAGTCCATAGCTATTTCTTCCCATGGTTGAGAAGGGTCTGCCACGGGTTGCAGTAACCCAGGGGGTTTCCCTGGGATTCTTTTCATTGTGGCACATACAGTACAACTTTTTACATAGTTTTCCACATCCTTTTTCAGCCCCGGCCACCAAAATTGCCGGCGGGTGAGGTGTAGGGTTTTCAAATATCCAAAGTGTCCAGCTTGTTTTACAACGTGGCTGTGTTTGAGAGAATTAAGACGGAGGGCTTCTGGCAAATATAGTTTCCCCCCTTTGTAAGCCAAGCCATCCCGGCACGTTAGGGAGGTGTGATTATCTTTGAACCATTGGTCGGTGAGGAGCTGTCGTTTTATTTTCTTTACTCCAGGGTCATCAGGATTGGGAACCCTGCGAGGTGTAAATTGAGCGGCCGTTTGTGGATTGGGAATAATTGCCTCGTTAACTTCCTCCCGTTCGCTTTTGTATTGGGGTAACCAGGATAGCGCATCAGCTAGGAAGTTCTTTCCTCCTGGTATGTACTTTAGAGTGAAGTTGAAGCGGTTGAAGTACTGTGCCCATCGTACTTGCTTTGGGGACAATTTGCGGGGAGTTTTCAGTGCTTCTAAACTTATAATCCCTAAGTCTGGGGCACAAATGGACTTAAATGTGCTAATTGATTCTGGATGCACCCGCTGCATTATTAGTCGGCAGTTTGCAATGAAAATGGGCATACGGGCAAAACAGCTTTCCGAACCGGTGAGCTTTGAGCAAGCCGATGGCTCCCTGATGGGAGGAACTCTTGTCACACAATTAACTGAGCCCTTACGCCTAGAAATAGGTGCACACTGGGAGTTTATTTGCTTCCTGGTGGCTCCAAAAATGACTGAGGCGGTGATCCTAGGGTTAGCCTGGTTAGACAAATGGAAACCATTTATCTGGTGGGAGAAAGAAATGCCAGAAGCCCTCCGTCTTCAGGACTGCAGTTCCTGATTGGGGAACTCAGGGTCTGATCTATGAGGGAGGGGCTGTAGGCTCCTCTCTGCTGGAATTGATTTCTGGTTATCACCTCTGGGTCCTGAAGTCTCTCCAGTGACTCACCCAATTCTGCTTTTGAAGTCTTTGCTCTCAGCTGGGAAATCTGCCAGATTCCTCTCTCCCCCGGCTTGCCGGCTGTCACTTCCCCTCCCCCCCGGGGAAACTGTTGCAGCCAGGGGGCTGGCCTCAGGCAATCTTTTTTTCTCCATGATGAGATCTTCCCCGAATCTTTACCAGCTCCTCTCAAGCCTAGAGGCAGTGGATGGAGTTCGGGACCCCAGGTCGTTTTAAAAGGAGTTGAGATCTAAGCATGATGTCATGTGTCTGATTAACGAAACACTTAAAAGGACTTTCAGGCATATTTTTCCCCTAAAAGCATTTATTAAGGTTACAGAGATGTCAGTACGGCATGGTAGAAATGCTTAGATCTGAGATTATTTTCCGTTGCACATACATTCCAGGCATTTTTCCCTCCCCTATTTTGGGGTCATGGTTCACATCTTCCAATTAAATTGGAAGATGTGATTTACTTCTGGTTTCTTTTCCCCGGGCTTTCCTTATTCTCCTCCCCTTTCACTGTTGCCTGATTTAACTATAAAAATACCAGACAGTTCTGCATATTGTCAAAGCAAGAATATACAGTATTTGCAGCATTGACACCTGCCTATTTTGGTGGAAACCATTGACGGCCGGCCACTTTGGTCGGGTCCTGTAGCCACGCCTATCGAGCCTCTGCAGATGCAGATGGGAAACCACGTGGAGCGGTTGGAGCTCTACGTGGTGGCTGCTCCACATTTTCCAATTGTGTTGGGACTGGAATGGCTCCAAGCACACGACCCACAGATTGTGTGGTCGGATGGGGTCATTCAGCTGAATAATCCTAAGTGTTGTTCTCATTGGCTTCGTTTATGTGCCGTGGACAAATCTCCCACTTTGGCTTTGAATCTTCCCTTGGAAATTGCTGACTTCACTGATGTGTTTGGGGAGAAAGAGGCCAAGCAGCTCCCACTGCATTGGCCCTACAATTGTCCCATCAACCTGGTTCCAAATGCCAAGCTTCCAGTGGGTCGGCTTTACTCCTTGCCCAAGCCTGAGCTCAAGGCCCTCAAGGACTTTATCAAAGAGAACTTGAAGAAGGGCTTCATCCGTCCACCGACGTCCCCTCTGGTGGCTCCAGTCCTCTTTGTGAAGAAAAAGTTGGGGGAAATGAGACTTTGTTGTGATTACCATAAGCTCAATGCCATTACTGTGAGGAACCGGTACCCGCTCCCACTAATTCCGGAACTCATGGAGCGGTTAAGGCAGGCACGGATCTTCACAAAGTTGGACTTGCGGGGGGTTTACAATTTGGTGAGAATCCACAAAGGGGATGAATGGAAGATGGCTTTCTGTACCCGGTATGGACATTTTGAATACACGGTAATGCAGTTCAAACTCACCAATGCTCCTGCCGTGTTCATGCATTTCATGCATGACATGTTTTGGGATCTCTTGGACACCTTTGTGGTGATCTACTTAGATGACATCCTGGTATACTCATCGTCAGCCAAAGAACACTGGTCCCATGTGCGAATGGTACTCCAGTGCTTGCAAGAGAACCATCTCTTTGCAAAGCACAAGAAGTTCCAGTTCGCACAAACCACCATTGACTTTTTGGGCCACCGGATTTTACCCGAGAGCATTGCCATGGACCCAGAAAAGATCAAGGCCCTGCAGTCTTGACAGCCTCTGTGCTGAGTGAAGGACGTCCAGAGACTCCTGGGGTTCACGAATTATTATCGGACATTTATTTGGTTTGCCGCGATGACTGCTCCCTTGACTCAGTTGCTGCAGAAAGGAGTGCGATTCACATGGGGGTCAGTCGAGCAGCATGCCTTCGAGTTTCTGAAGAAGGCTTTTTCTACAGACCCCATTCTTCACCATCCTGACCCGTCATGACCATTCGTGGTGGAGACAGATGTGTCAGATGTCACAGTGGGGGCCGTATTGCTACAGGCCCACTTGAACTCGAAGCAACTCTTCCCTTGCACTTACTACTCACGCAAGCTCAACCCTGCCAAGCGAAACTACATGTTCTGGAATAAGGAGTTGCTGGCAGTTAAGGTGGCATTTGAGGTGTTGCGGTATCACTTAGAAGGGGCTCATCACCAGATCGAAGTGCAGATGGATCATCGGAACCTGGAGCACCTGCAGACGGCCAGGAAGCTCAACCAGAAGCAGAGCCGATGGTCCCTCTTCTTCACCTGCTTTGATTTTCTAGTAACTTATAGTCCGGGAGGCCGGAACCAGAGAGCCGATGCCTTGTCGCGCAAACTGGAGTATTATTATTATTATTATTAATTTAATTTCTATACCGCCCTTCTCCCGCAGGACTCAGGGCGGTGCACAGCATATTAAAACAGATACACATATCAATAAAAATAAAAACCCCTCTAAAACCAAATTAAAACCAAATATTCGAAGCTGTGTTCCAATTAAAATTATACTTAAAATCGTCCCTAAATAAAATCCTCCTTAG
>NW_015390039.1:21485-25384 GCF_001527695.2 Protobothrops mucrosquamatus
TTTGTTAAAACACCCCTGTAAAAAAGTTCTCAGATTGGCCAATTTAGCTAATTTTTTGACTGTAGCTGCTGCATGCACAGGTGGGGGATAAAGTGCTGCTCCGGTCAGTGATCCCGGTGGAAACCCACCCAGGCAAGTTCACGGCAACCCAAGAGCCCATCAACCTGAAGGAGCAGATCAGGCTGGTGCAGTGTCAAGATTCATTTGCCCAGGCCAGAGAAGCAGTGTTAGACTCAGTTGAAGGCCCATCAGGCCCTTGGTTATGCTCGGAGGACTTGTTAAGGTTTTGGGGAAGGATTTATGTGCTGGAAAGGCCCTCCCAAAGCCTGATCTTGTGCCAGTGTCACGATAACCTTGCGGTGGGGCATTTTGGCATGTTCAAAACTTTGCACCTGGTGGGCCGAGTGTTCTGGTGGCTGCGGATTCACCACGATGTGGAGACCTATGTCTTATCGTGCCTAGAGTGCTGGCAAGAATGCATCAGGACCCCCACCGGGTCTGCTGCAGCCATTGCCCATACCAGGGAGGCCTTGGGGAAGCATATCTATGGACTTTATCTCTGATCTCCAGAAATCACAGGGAACCACAACAGTGTTGTTGTTGGTGGACATGCTCACCAAGATGGCCCATTTCGTGCTATGCATGAAGTTGCCTGTGGCACAGGAGATGGCACGGCTGTTTGTGCATCACATTTTCCAGCTGCATGGCATACCTGAGCACATGGTGTCAGACCAAGGTACCCAGTTCACGGCCTGGTTTTGGCGGGTGCTCTTGGAACTTCTCCAGGTGCAGGTGTGTCTCTCATCCTCTCATAATCCAGAGACAGACGGAGGCACGGAATGGATGAATGCCATGCTGGAACAGTATTTACGTTGCTACATGAATTTTCAGCAGGACAACTGGATCTGCTGGCGCTGGTGGAGTTCGTGTACAACAATGCCCAGCATGCTTCGACGTGTATGTCTCTATTTTTGGCGATCTATGGGTTTCATCCACGTTTGTTCCTGCTGAGCGCAGCGGATTCACTAGTGCCCGCGGCAGCTGACTTTCTTCAAGAACTCACCACCGTGCACCAAGTGTTGTGGGAACAATTGGAGAAGGCCAAGGAGGACTATACAAAGTTTGCAGATCAACACCAAGATGTGCCTCCCTTGGTGGTCAGTGACTGCGTCTGGCTCTCCACACTGCACCTACCCATGATGAGACTGTCTTGCAAACTCGACCACCACTTCCTGGGCCCGTTCCCAGTGGAAGCGGTCATCAACCCAGTGGTGTACTGTCTGACCCTGCCTGCCTGAATGCGCATCCACCTGGTATTCCACCAGTCCTTGCTTGTGCCTGCTGTGCCAGCCAGCCCTCACCAACCATTGGATTCTCCACTGGAGCCGGTGTTAGTGCAGGGAGAGCCAGAATATGAGGTGGCATGTATTGTGTATTCCTGTATTCGCCGGGGATGTCTGCAATATTTAGTGGACTGGAAGGGCTATGGCCCTGAGGACATGTCGTGAGAAGATGCCGATGCTGTGCACACCCCTCGACTGGTTCATTCGTTCCACCATCAGTATCCACAGAAACCTGGCCTGGGGGGCTCCGGGACGACGGGCCATGCTGGTGGGGATAGTGTGATGTCTCCCTTGGACAACTTCTCTGATTCTTCCTCAGAGGCCGGCTCGAGAGAGGATGAGCTCATTCCTGGCATGTCAGGGACTGGGTTAATTAATGACTCAGAATGGCCAGCTGAAAGAAATTTAGAGGAGGCTTCGGCTGAAGACAGTTTGCAGGGGTGAATGGTCAGTGAAGAGGAGGAGGACACAGGGCACACAGGGCAGGGAAAAGTCAGGAGCAGCGGAGATCTGCCAGATTACTTGGAAGAAGACCTCACCCATCTTGATGGGCTGCACCGGAAAGCTATTTATCACGGCAGGCAGAGGGAGGCGTTGCTGGGAACAATGTGTTTGGTTTATGGCTGTGTATTCCTTGTGCTTCCAGCTTGACTTTGTGCCTTGGAGACCCTGAACTTCTCTTGCCAAGTGAGCTCTTGTGGGTGTATTTTAGTTCACCCTGGTGGAGTTAAGTTTGGTTGGTGGATTTATTTGTTGGAGCAACTTTGCATTTGTTTTATGGACTATTGGCCATTGCTTGGTGGATTAACCTTGGCCTAGATTTATTTGGGACAGTTCTGAGGCTGGGTGAAGGGAATTGCTGGGGAACAGTAATAAACTCTCCAAAACCACACTTTGTGTGTGTGTGTGTGAGTGAGGCAGCACAATCTGGTTATCGTCTACCATTACTTTATCAAGCTTTTTATCCAAATTTTCAAGTTGAACCTGTAAGTTGAAAAATATTCTTTCTGCTCAGCTTTCCCGATAAGTTTTGTCTTGATATATTGCTTGCATTTTGACTATATTTTAGTCCAAAATACTTCAATAGTTAAACTTTTACAACTGGAACTTTTACAGCTCCTCTCAAAGACAGGAAAAGCACCATAACAGATTGGCCTCAAAAATAATTGAGAAGCGCTTTCAGCAAAAAAGAGAGATTTTTGTCAGAATTTTTTTTAAAAAAATAAGACCAGAGTTTTGTTTAAAAATTTATAAAATACAAAATCCTTGTAGTGAAAGTTTGATACCAATGTAAATCAAAATAGATCTCTTTCACTATGCAAAGTTGCCGTGCCTTCCATGAGGAAGAGACAGAAATTATTCACAGCAGCTTATAAAATAATAAAAAGAACATAAAAAAGAAACCACTTTAAGACCAGCAGGGTGTTAAATCAACATTCATCCAGTAGACTAACATTTGAAAGTAAAAATCAAAAGAAAAAAAATCAAAATGTGCTATTAAAACCCAGGTGTTCTTAAAATAGCAGGCAGCTGGAATGGAAAAGATGGAGCCTCGACCCTCTGACCGCTCCCACTTTGAATTGCTGCCTTCTAGGTCCTCTTCTCAGGTAGGTCCATGGCTGTCCAAGGGTCAGGTTGAGTCATTCTAAATAGCTCCTGTTCAAATCCAGGAAACATGCTGCCGAAGAGCCAGCTTTGGTGGTGAAACCAGCTGCCTATCAGCAGGGGGAAAAAAAACCCTGCTGAGTCAGGACACCATCTTGGAGAGACTCCCATAATTAAATTAGTGCCTTTTTCAACATTTTCTGGTTAGCCTCTGATTCTCAGATAGAACTCCTTCTCCTTCATATCCATTAATAGTAAGTTAGTTTCCAATACATCCAATTTTGTCTGCTTTATCCACCCTTGTTTGTATATTTTTAACATCTTCTTTAGATTGATTTAACTCTTACTAATTCTGCAAACTTTTTGTCTAGCTTTTCATTTATATCCTGTAACTTTAAAACCATTTTTCTCAGATTCTTTCATGAAACATTTAACATTAAAATCTTCAGACTCCCATCTTTCTCTTAACTCTCTCTTTGTAGGCATTATGCAAAATATGTATAGTATTCAAAGTCCTTAAAATATTATTCTTAAAGTCTTAATATAGTCCAGTTCCCTCTTATGCTCAGTTACTGAAAAAAAAATGCACAGATCCTTTTCAAAGCCAGAGACAATAAATGTTCCAAAACAAAGTGACTACAAAGAAGGCTAATATGCATATTCCTAAAGTAAGAAAAAGAGGGGGGGGGGAGAAGGGGGAATTTTCTGTCCTTTTAAAATACAGAATGCAGAGATATATACAAAAATACAATTGTGGGAAGTCAGAGCCCCAGAGAAGGAAATATTAAAAGGGCAGAAAAATATATTTCCTCAAAAGTATTTTAAAAAGCAGAAACCAACTTTGCCCCCAAGTCTCTGTCCCAAGCAGGAGCCAGCCCTATGCAAATGCAAATGTAAAACCATCAGAAAGTTTGTCAAGACAAAGAGACTTAAAATCTGCATACCCCACCC
>NW_015390039.1:25614-41271 GCF_001527695.2 Protobothrops mucrosquamatus
ATACCCCACCCAAACTCTAGGAGTCATTAGCCCCATCACCAGGGAAGCAGGATATGATAATAGGATTAAACCACAGATATCAAGGCCTAGAAAAACACTCAGAGATATCCTCAAGGTTCATGCCACAGGAACAGGAAACTATTCCAAACGGAGGGCTGGAGGGGGTATAAAAACCTACTACCCATGTGCTCAGCCCCTTCTCTCCTCTGCTCTTTCTTGAAGGGACCATCTTTCTACTTCTTCAATAAACTGTAACCATCTTCCCAAAGCAGTCGCGATGTTGCTTATTTATTCCCGGCTTGGATGAACCAGGATGAAGACTTTACTTCTGACACAATGAAAGAATAAGATTCTTTTAAAATTTATAGTATGAACAGACTTTTAAGTAAAAGTCCAGTATAAATCTCCTTCATAGATTACTGCCTTGTCGTGGCAAAGGGGCTTGCGTAACTCAATGAAGCTATGAGCTATGCCGTGCAGGGCCACCCAAGACAGACAGGTCATAGCAGAGAGTTCTGACAAAATGTAATCCACTGGAGAAGGAAATGGCAACCCACTCCAGTATCTTTGCCATGAAAACCCCATGGACAGTATCAAAAGGCAAAAAGATATGATGCTGGAAGATGAGCCCCTCAGGTCGGAAGGTGTCCAATATGCTACTGGGAAGAGCAGAGGGCTAGTACTAGTAGTGCCAGAAAGAATGAAGCGACTGGGCCAAAGCCGAAAGGACGCTCAGCTGTGGATGCATCTGGTGGTGAAAGGAAAGTCCGATGCTGTAAATATCTTTTCTCCATAGGAACCTGGAATGTAAGATCCATGAATCAAGGCAAACTGGACGTGGTCAAACAAGAGATGACAAGACTGAACATCAACATCTTAGGAATCAGCAAACTAAAATGGACAGGAATGGGTGAATTTAATTCAGAGGACCATCAGGTATACTATTGCAGGCAAGAATCCCTCAGAAGAAATGGAGTAGCCTTCATAGTCAATAAAAGAGTAGGAAAAGCAATACTGGGATACAATCCCCCAAATGACAGAATGATCTCAGTGCGAATCCAAGGCAAACCATTCAATATCACAGTAGTCCAAGGCTATGCCCCAACCACTGGTGCTGAAGAGGATGAAATTGACTGGTTCTATGAAGCCCTACAGCACCTTATAGAATCAACACCAAAAAATGATGTCCTTATCATCATGGGGGATTGGAATGCTAAAGTAGGAAGCCAAAAGATAACCGGAATAACAGGCAAGTTTGGCCTTGGAGTACAAAATGAAGCAGGGCACAGGCTGATAGAGGTTTGTCAAGAGAATACGATGGTCATAGCAAACACTCTTTTCCAACAACCCAAGAGATGGCTCTACACATGGACATCACCAGATGGTCAACACAGAAATCAGATTGACTATGTGCTCTGCAGCCAAAGATGGAGAAGCTCTATACAGTCAGTAAAAACAAGACCAGGAGCTGACTGTGTCTCAGATCATGAGCTTCTCGTTGCAAAATTTAGGCTTAAATTGAAGAAAGTAGGGAAAAACACTAGGTCACTCAGGTATGAACTAATCATATCCCTGATGAATATACAGTAGAGGTGACAAATAGATTTAAGGAATTAGATCTGATAGACAGAGTGCCTGAAGAACTATGGACGGAGGTTCGCAACATTGTACAAGAGGTAGCAACTAAAACCATCCCAAAGAAAAAGAAATGCAAGAAAGCAAAATGGCTGTCTAAGGAAGCTTTGCAAATAGCTGAGGAAAGAAGGGAAGTGAAAGGCAAGGGAGAAAGAGAAAGATACACCCAATTGAATGCAGAATTCCAGAGAATAGCTAGAAGAGATAAGAATGCCCTCTTAAATGAACACTGCAAAGAAATAGAAGAAAACAATAGAATAGGGAGAACCAGAGTTCTCTTCAAGAAAATTGGAGATATGAAGGGAACGTTTCATGCAAAGATGGGCATGATAAAGGACCAAAATGGCAGGGACCTAACAGAGGCAGAAGAGATTAAGAAGAGGTGGCAAAATTACACAGAAGAACTATACAAGAATGAGCTTAACATCCCTGATAACCATGATGGGGTGGTCACTGACCTCGAGCCAGACATCCTAGAATGTGAAGTGAAATGGGCCTTAGGAAAGCTGAGCAACAACAAAGCTAGTGGAGGTGACAGTATTCCAGCTGAGCTATTCAAAATCTTAAAAGGCGATGCAGTAAAAGTGCTACACTCAATTTGCCAGCAAATTTGGAAAACTCAACAGTGGCCACAGGATTGGAAAAGGTCAATTTACATTCCAATTCCAAAGAAAGGCAATGCCAAAGAATGTTCAAACTATCGCACCATTGCACTCATTTCACATGCAAGTAAAGTTATGCTTAAAATCCTACAAGCTAGACTCCAGCAGTATGTGGATCGAGAACTTCCAGAAATACAGGTAGGATTTCGAAGAGGCAGAGGAACTAGAGATCAAATTGCCAACATACGCTCGATCATGGAGAAAGCTAGGGAGTTCCAGAAAAACATCTACTTCTGCTTCATTGACTATGCTAAAGCCTTTGATTGTGTGGATCACAACAAATTGTGGCAAGTTCTTAAAGAGATGGGAGTACCAGACCATCTTATTTGTCTCTTGAGAAACCTATATGCGGGTCAAGAAGCAACAGTTAGAACTGGACACGGAACCACTGATTGGTTCAAAATTGGGAAAGGAGTCCAGCAAGGCTGTATTCTGTCACCCTGCCTATTTAACTTATATGCAGAGCACATCATGAGAAAGGCAGGGCTAGATGAATCAAAAGTTGGAATTAAGATTGCCGGGAGAAATATCAACAACCTAAGATATGCAGATGATACCACTCTAATGGCAGAAAGTGAAGAGGAACTAAAGAGCCTCTTGATGTGGGTAAAGAAGGAGAGTGCAAAAGTTGGCTTGAAACTCAACATTAAGAAAACCAAGATCATGGCATCCGAAAGTTGGAACCATCAGAAAGGCTGAGCGCAAAAGAATTGAGGCCTTTGAACTATGGTGCTGGAGAAGACTCCTGTGAGTCCCCTGGACTGCAAGGCGATCAAACTGGTCAGTCCTAGAGGAGATCAACCCTGACTGCTCTTTAGAAGGCCAGATCCTGAAGTTGAAACTCAAGTACTTTGGCCACCTAATGAGAAGGAAGGACTCACTGGAGAAGAGCCTAATGCTGGGAAAGATTGAGGGCAATAGAAGAAGGGGACGACAGAGAATGAGGTGGCTGGATGGAGTCACTGAAGCAGTAGGCGTGAGCTTAAATGGACTCCAGAAGATGGTAGAGGACAGGAAGGCCTGGAGGAACGTTGTCCATGGGGTCGCGATGGGTCAGACACAACTTCGCAACTAACAACAACCAGTATAAATAAATCATTTCCATGACAAGAAAGAAGGCCACTAAGCCACTGACTTCATTGCAGCAAAAGTGAAAGTGTTTTTTATCACTACAACAAAGCAATGTTAATTTAATTAAAATCCAATGGGAAGGTATACGACTTAACAGCACTCAGCGAGGCAATTAACATATAAAAAGACAAAGAAAAACATACAAAATGTGGTGTTAAAAGCAGAGAGAGTCTCTTGAAAACAAATGCTGACAGGAAAAGATGGAAATGCGACCACGCCGGTTGGGCTTATCCAAGAGTAGCAATCCACTGGATCCTCCCTCCCTGGCAATTTGCAATCATCCGAGGGTCTTCTGGGATAATTCCAAGCTATTCCTGTTCAAATATGGGAGTGTGCTGCCAAAAAGCCAGCTTCTGGCAGTGAAATCAGCTGTTTGTCAGCAGAGCAAAAAAAAACAACCCACCCTGCTGGTCAGGACACCATTTCCGGAGGACCATTGCTGTCCAGTCTCTCCTTGAAAACCTCCAGTGATGGATCACCCACAACTTCTGGAAGTAAGCCATTCCACTGATTAATTGTTCTCACTGTCAGGAAATTTCTCCTTAGTTCTAGGTTGGATCTCTTTTTAATGATCTTCCACCCTTTACTTCTTATCCTGCCCTCAGGTGCTTTGGAGAAGAGGTCAAACCCCTCTTCTCTGTGACAGCCCCTCAAGTACTGGAAGACTGCTATCATATCACCCCTAGTTCTTCTCTTCATTATAGTAGACCAGACATGTCAAACACAAGACCCGCAGGCCACATCCAGCCTGTGATGTGGTTAGATGTGGCCTATGGGGCCACCCTGGAGACAGCGAGGGACCAGCCCCCTCTGCCTTGGCCCTGGCCCCGGCCAGCCAGGAGCCAATCTACAACTTCATGGTGGCCATCCGTGCCGCAACATGGTCAGTCTTAGATCCATGGGGCTGCCCTGGAGACAGCGAGGAGCTGCCCCTGCCACCTCAGCCCCACCCCCTGGTGGGATCTGGGAGAGGGGACACCATGAGTGGAGTGAGAGTCCATGTTACCTGCATGACGATGCCCAGCCCCCAGCCTGCCCAGTTTCAGAAGGCAGCGGCGTGCTCTCCTCACAGCGCGGAGAGGCTGGGCCGGGTAAGGCAAAGCTGGTGAGAAGCCGAACCTGCCTAGGCACATACACAGGAGGTGGTGAGCATGTGGGGCCTGGTGTCCTGGTTGACCATCTTGCCCCACAGGCTGACCACATTCTGAGTGCTTCCCTTTCACCTGGGACTCGAGGCCTCATGTGCTTGCCGCCTCCTGTGTGTGTGCCCAGGCAGGTTCGGCTTCTCGCCTCACCTGGCCCAGCCTCTCCGTGCTGTGAGGAGAGCGCTCCGCTGCCTGCTGAAGCCGGGCAGGCTGGGGGCTGTACAGCATCACGCAGGTAATGTGGACTCTCATGCTGCTTGTGGCATCCCATCCCTTGGAGCCCACTGAGCCAGGTGTGTGAAGTGGTCGAGGGCCATTTGCTGGTCTCCCCCAGGAGATGGTGCCTTTCCCCATTCCTCACAGATGATGACACCTCCACAGCTGCGTTTCTTGCCTGTTTTCCTCCCTCCCTCATTGCAAATATCTTCCCACCACTCTGCTCTTAAGGCTGTGTGGCTCTTGTCCAGGAATTTACAGTGGCCTTTCAAGCCATGGCCACTGGCAGCATAGCAACCGGCCGCACTGCCAACCTCTCCCCCTCCCCTTGTCCCTTCCTGGGCAGAGAGGGAGGAAGGAAGGAAGGAGATGGGAATGAGAAGGAGGGAGGGAAGGAGGGAGGGAAGGAGGGAAACAGGAAGGAAAGGAAGGAAGGAGATGGGAATGAGAAGGAGGGAGGGAGGGAGGGAGGGAGAGAGGAAAGAAGGAAGGAAGGAAGGAAGGAAGGAAGGAAGGAAGGAAGGAAGGAAGGAAGGAAGGAAGGAGATTGGAATGAGAGGCAGGGAGGGTCTGAGGGAAGTCCTGCCTTAGCACTTGGTCACCAGCAGCCCTGCTGCCCTTTCACCATCCCCTTGCCCCCTCCTCCTGGCCTATCCTGGTGGTCTCCCATCATATCACTAAGGATGCTTTGGTTACAAAGCCAGGTCTCCTCGCATGGAGAAGTAGTGGGCCTCCCTCTGACCCACACACTTTGCCCTCCTGAACCCACCATGAGCAACCTGGCCAAGGAGAGCAAGCACAGCAGCAGCAGCCTTGAGGAGGAGGTAAGCACAGCCAGGCTCCCCCTTGGGGAAGTGGGGCTGGGTTGGGCTGTGGGGTCCTGGTGCCCCGGGAGCTCAAGGGCTGGGCTGGGCACTTGCCCTCCACTGCCCAGGGCTCCAGGCAGCCCGTGCCACCATCCAGGAGTCCCCCGAGCAGCCCAAGAGGGATGGCAAGGCTCCTCCAGTGGACCATACCCCAGCACCTGCCTGGCCTCCCAAAGCCCCCCTGACATGAGCAACGCTGAGCCGACCATGCCCATCTGGCCATGCCCCCCCAGTCAGCCATGCCCCCCCAGCCTCACAAAGGTAACTATAATGCTGATGCAGCCCTCAATGAAATTGACTTTGACACCCCTGTACTAGACATACCTACTTTCCTCAATTGTTCATCTTACAGTTTAGCCTCTAGCCCCCTTATCATTTTTGTTGCTCTTCTCTGCACTATTTCTAGGGTCTCAACGTCCTTTTTGTATCATGGTGACCAGAACTGGACACAGTATTCCAAGTGTGGTCTCACTAGTGCAGTATAAAGCAGTACTATCACTATCACCTAGCAGTTCAAAAGCACACTACATGTCTGTAGATAAATAGGTACCACTTTGGTGGGAAACATGGTGGTGTTTCGTGTGGATGGCTGGACCCCAGCCGGTGCTGGACCTGCCTGGATGCAATACCCATTTGCAAGGTGACATCGGCGGTGAGAGAAGGCCCCAGATGACGCTGCAGGATGCCACTCATCTTTCTGGTGTGGAGCTAGTTTGCCCCCTGTGGTGCCCCTTGGATAGCACATGAGCATGAACTGAATGGACTATCTTCTGCAGCCAAATAACTACTGTACTACCACTGTAGTCTCCTGGCTAATTCTACTATTGCCATACACTAAATAAATAAATGTTCTATCTTACCAAGAAGTAGGTTGTGGTCTACTTTGTCAATGGCCTTACTGAAGTCCAAGTATACTATGTCCACAGCATTTCCCTTATCCACTAATTTAGTCACTTTGGCAAAGAAGGCAATAAGGTTTGTCTGGCATGATCTGTTTTTCATCAACCCATGCTGACTTCTAGTAATTGTCGTGTTCATTTCTAGGTGCTCACAAATGCGCTGCTTACCTTTTCCAGGATTTTCCCGGGTATTGATGTCAAGCTGATTGTCTGTAGTTTCCTGGATCTGCTTTTTCCCTCTTTTTGTAGATTGGAACCACATCAGCTCTTTTCCAGTCTTCTGGCAGTTCCCCAGTGCTCTAATATTTCCCCAGTGCTCCTTATCTATAGGAAGACATTTTACTCTCAATATGCTTATAGTTTACACAAGAGAGGACTTCTAAACATGAGCCAAGTCCTCCAGCCCCAAGAGCCTGCAGCCATTCCGGCTGTAGATTAGCAACCAATTGAAGTTCCAAGTGCCTGTTTTAGAGATGAAGAAATCCTGAGCCAGACCAAGTGGCAATCCAATGCCATCACATGACCAAGGTTTAGTTGGTGGGTCTGCTTTTTTCTGACCCTAGCAACTCAATCGCAAGCCAGCACAATCCAGCTGACGGATTGAGTGTCTGCTCTTCTCAGTCTGACACTCCAATTTGAGGGTCGTTTCAACCGACAATTCAGTTCTGGTGAAGACAGGGTCAACACAAGCCAAAGCAAGATGCCCATTCACATACAGAAGGCAAAGGAAGAAAGGCTGCTTGGAATGGAAGCAGTGGTCTAGAAAGCCGAGATGGATGTTCGGGGTCCAGAAAGAGGCAGGAACAGAATTGGTGCCACTCTCTGACACCCCTCGCCCAGCAATTCCCTTTGGGGAAGCCCCAATCCTCCTCCTCCATTGCAAAGGCTGGTCCAAACTGCTGTCTTCTTGAGCCCCCCCACTGCCAGCCAGCAGCAGAGATCAAAAGGCCCCACCCCAGCACATTCCACCCTGGCCAAGACTCGCTCAGAGTGCGAGCAGACTGGCTCTGGCTTGAGTGCTAGAGAAGGAAGGTGGCAGGCCCTGCAGAGCTGGGAGCTTTGGGGATCTCTCCTGGAAGGGAAAGAGGCAGAAGCCAATTTTTCAGCATTAGCATTGCTGTAAAGCTGAAATATCTTTCAAAGAAGGAAGGTGAGGACTTTGGGTTGCTTGAACTCTCTTTGCCATTCTAGTAGATCGAAGAAAGGTGTAATGGTACCCAAAGAACTGCCTTCCCAGCACATGTTCAACCTGGTGTTTAAAGTAACCCATTGTCTGTCTTCCCACGATATATTGAATCTTACTCAACAGGCCAAATGGGCTGGGAGTGCAGCACACCTGAAGACAAAATTGATATTGAAGATGATAATAATGATTAGCTAAGGTTAAAAATGAAAGGCCAGCATGTATGCATTAACCATACCTGTTGTCATGACTTCATCAGAACCTGGTTTGGAGGAGTAGGAGGAGTTGGAACCAGGATTGTCTGATGGGGAGGACACAGTTCTCTTTGAACAAGTGGAGAGTCCAGGGGCTGAGGATGAGGCAGTCTCAGGGCCATCTGGCAGTGGAGGGGGGTGGCCAGCCAGATGGAGAGCCACCTGCAGGAGCGGAGCAGCTGGGGCACAGCTTCATCAGCACCATTGGTGAGATGTTTGACACTGTAATAAGTGTCACCCTCAGGTACCCTGTTCCCTTCTGTGTACTAGTTTCGGAAGTTGTCTCTGGTGAAAAGGAACTATACCATTTGTGAAAAGGAGCTGTTGGCAGTGAAGGCAATATTCAAGACCTGGCAGCATCATTTGAAGGGTGCCTAGCATCAAATCAATGTCCGGAGCGATCACTGCAATTTGGAGAACCTGCAGACAGCCCATACTCTGAACCAGCGACAGATGCGCTGGTTGTTGTTCTTTGCCCACTTTGACTTCAGGGTGGTGTACATGCCAAGCGGGCACAATCAACATGCATATGTATTGTCACGCAAGCCAGAATATACCCCAAAAGAGGACAAGTTAGGCCCCCAAACTGTCATTCCACTGGAGAGATTTGTTGCCACTGAAGAACTCGTGGATTTGAGAGCATGGATCTAGGATGCACAGCAGCAAGACCTGTTTGTTGCTGCACATCGTTGGGAGTTAGCCCAAGGTGCAGGAAATGGGAAGAACCCCTGGTCGTACACTGAGGACCTACTTCACTTTTGAGACTGCCTCTATGTTCTGGCAGGCCCCCTTTGGGGTCTCATATTGCAAAAGTGTCATGATAGTCCAGCCACAGACCACTTTGGGGTGTTTAAGACCCTCCATCTAGTTTCCCAAACTTTTTGGTGGCTGCAGCTACAACATGACATCCATGGATATGTGGCCTCATGCGTGCAGTGTAGGCAGGCAAAAAATGTTCTAACCCAGCCTTTGCAAGTAATGAGAAACTGCTTACTCACAAGTAAAACAAACCCCTTTTATTAAAACAGGGCAGGAACAATCTTTGTTCATGTTGGGTAGACAAAACCAAAAAGAAGTAGTCACAAAGGAAAGTCTTTTCCCCTTCTGACACAGGGCAAGAACTGTCTCTGTTCACTTGAGAACTCCAGATAGAAAGTCTTTCAAGGATTAAGCCAAGCAGAAACAGTCCCTGTTCACACCAGCTGAGGCAAATTCACTATTAGTTCCCAGCAGGGAGACTCAGTTGGCACCTCAAACACAGAGCAAGTAGTCCTGACAAACCTGGTTCTGGCAAAGGAATCCGACTCGATTGATGTACCCTGGAAAACAAATGGTTGTCTGCGACAACAGGCCACTTCCAAACCCCTACTATTTATTTCCAAGCCAGGGAGGGGCTGGCTAGTGTCTACATCTTCTTTTTCCTGAGAGCCGGCTTATTGCCTTCCGTTGCTCTCCTCTCTACACATACACATATCTGGGACAGGCCCCATCTGTTTCTCCCCCTCACTCAGCTGAGGCCCCAAAGACAGCTGCCTCTCTGCCTGGGCGCGGTCAGACGGCCCTAACTCTGCATCTGCCTCTGATTCTGCTTCCTCATCAGAGTCTTCCAAAGGCTCTGAAGTTGACCCAGGCTCCCCCTCCACCTCCTCCTCTTCCTCATCTGACTCTGCTGCTAGCTCTGCTGGCAGCCGATGGACCACAACAAAAAATGCCACAGGTGCCCCCCCTGGACTGCTTCAGCCACCACACAGAGACCATGGGGGGCCATCTCTATGGATTTCATCACTGAATTGCCACCTTCTAAAGGAGCCACCACTATTTTGGTTGTGGTGGATATGTTAACCAAAATGGCCCATTTCATCCCATGCTCAGGGCTGCCAACTACACAGACCACTGCTCAGCTATTCATCTGCCATGTGTTCCAGCTGCACGGACTTCTTGATTGGGTCATGACAGATTGTGGGGTACAATTCATGGCAAGTTCTGGCAGGCTCTGCTGAAGCAACTCGAGATCCAGGTGTGTCTCTCCTTGACCCATCATCCAGAGATGGACAAAGATACTGAACGGATGAACGCCATCCTTGAACAATATCTTCAGTGTTTTGTTAAGCATCAGCAAGATAACTAGTCAGACGTTCTGGCGGTGGCCAAGTTCATGTATAATAATTCACAGCACACCTCCACCTAGACTACTCCATTTCTGGCCAGTTATGGCTTCCACCTGCACCTTTTTCCCTTAGTCCCATCTGACTCTCCAGTACCAGCAGTGAACGTGTTTCTACAGGAACTCCAGGCCTTGCATCAAGTGGTGAAGCAACAGCTCAACCTAGTGAAGGAGGACTACAAGAAGTTTGCTGACCAACATTGCAGAGACATTCTGCCATTAGCTGTTGGGGATCAGGTTTGGCTTTCCACATGGCACTTGCCTACAAGTCGACCCTCCCAAAAACTAGACCACCGTTACTTGGGTCCATTTCCCATTGAAATGTTGATCAACCCCATTGCCTTCTGGTTGACCCTCCCACAAAGCATGCAGATCCACACAGTGTTCCATCAGTTGTTACTGGTTCCTATGGCAGGGGACAATCCTCACCATTCCCCTGTACCACCACCTGATCTCATGGCTGCACAGGGACAACCAGAGTTTGAGATGGACAGTATTTGGGACTCCCACTGGATGAGGGGATGCTTCCAATATTTGGTGGCTTGGAAGAATTATGGGTCAGAGGATTTCACATAGGCGGACATAACAGATGTGCATGCCCCTTGTCTTATCAGTTCCTTCCATGCCAAGTACCTGGAGCACCCTGGTACACATGGTCCAGGGGGAGGGGGCCCGGTAGGGAGGGAATAGTGTCATGGCTTTTTTGGATCCCAGTTTGGAGTAGGAGTAGGAGTTGGAACTGGAACTATCCAATGGAGAGGACATAGTCCTCTCCGAATAAGTGGAGAGTCCAGGGGATGAGGATGAGGCAGTCCCAGGGCTGTCTGGCAGTGTGTGTGTGTGTGTGGGGGGGGAAGCCGACCAGACAGAGAGCTGCCTGCAGGAGCTGAGCAGCTGCAGAGAGCCAGCAGAGATGACAGGCTCCAGACCATCTCTGATGAGGAACACCTCCCTCCCCCACCCAATCCATGGGCAAGGACAGCAGAGCAGAATGAGGCACAGAGGAGGTCAGCAAGGCTGCTTGCAAGGAAGCAGCCCTGCCCCTCCTCACAAGCAACAGCTGGGGAAGGGTGATTTAACCAGATGCTGGGGAAATGTGTATTTGTCGGGAACACCTGCTCATTTTGATGTGCACCTTCCCAGCTTTCCTGGATTCTGTTTCTTGAACTTTGGACTGTGTTTTTGGACTCTGAACCTCGGACTTTGCTTGTAGACTTTGGACTTGGCTCTCAGACTTCGGACTCTTGGACTGTGCTTTGGTTGTTGGAACTCTGGACTTGTGGGTATTGTTACTTCCCTCTTTGCCTAGTGGGTCAGCCAGGACTTAGTTTGTGAATCAAGACTGAGGGAAAACTGAGGGCTGGGGCAGAGCTTCACTGGCACCATTGGTGGGTCGTGATACTGTGATAAGTGAGCAATAAACAGTTCCTCCTTAACCTCTGCTTTGCCATCGTGATTTGGGTCAGAACACCTGTCCTGATTAAGGGTGTTGTGTGAACACAAGCAATACCTGCCTTCCAGATGGGGAATTGTGTTAACCTGCTGCAGCAATGAAGTGGTCTTGCAGGCCTAAAACATTTATGATCCCATATGTGGCATGTACATCAGCTATTTTAGATAGATAGATTATGATAGATAGATAGATAGATAGATAGATAGATAGATAGATAGATAGATAGATAGATAGATAGATAAGCTTTATTGTCATTTTTTAGTGTGAGCACATTGGCACACATTAAAAATGAAATTTTGTTGCTTGCTCTCAAAAGTGTACTCATACATAACACACATTTAAACATGCTATATACAACATATGTATAAACCTACACCCTTACATATAAATAACATATAAATATTAATCACTGTCCATCTTGAATACATAGTGGAAAGAGGAAGATTTAGAGTTCACAAGATTAATACTATATGGAAGAAAACTGTGACTGAATCTGGATGTTCTGCTTCAGATACCACGAAGCCTCCTCCCAGAAGGTAACAAGGAAAACAGGTCATAAAGAGGATGTGTAGTGTCTCAGACAATCTTTTTTTTTTTAACAAGATTTTATTAAGTTTATATACGTAAGGAAAAAATAGGAACAATACAGGTATGGTAGAGGGAAAGGGTGGGGGGAAAGGGGAAGGGAGTGAAGGATTTAGGGTAAAATAAGGATAGGTACAATCACATATTTTAACAAACAAGCTACTGTCCGGATCATAATAATGAGTAAATATCATATTCAACCATTTTTACGATAGGCTTAACTATAACATATTAAAAACAATTAATAAACAAATACGTTCATCTATTAAACAAACACTACTAATAAAATCTCAAAAAATCCTGACAATCAACAGTAACAGGTAAAATCAGTAAATCACGAAAAATAACCATATCATCAACATGTTAATTAGAACTCGGTTAAGTGTCAGTCATCTGTTCTAAAATATTAAGTCCTTCAAGTTCTAATGTGTCTCTAACCATTGATAAAATTTTTCCCAAGTTATAAAATAAATTGAGTCATCTTTTTCTTTCATCTCTAATGTTAGTCTATCCATTTCTGCACACTCTAAAATTTTAGTGATTATAATCTGGTCAGATGGTAAATTCTCATTTTTCCAAAATTGGGAAAATACTATCCTTGCAGCTGTTAAAACATGCAATATCAAATAGTCATTTTCTTTACCATAATTAGGTCTTAATATTCCTAACAAAAACAATTCCGGTTTAAATTCTATCTGTAGTTTCATCATCTTTTCCAACCATCTATGAATCTTAGACCAATATTTCTTGGCAATAGGGCATATCCACCAGGCATGGTAATAAGTGCCTGGCTGTTGTTTACATTTCCAGCAGGTATCCGAAACATTTTTAAACATTTTCGCTAAACGAACTGGTGTCATATGCCATCTATAAAACATCTTATATAAGTTTTCTTTATATGCTACCGCTTTTGTAAGCTTAATATTTTTTATCCCAAAGTTTTTGCCAGTCTTCCAAATCTATAGAATATCCAAAGTTCTTTGCCCATACTATCATTGTTTCTTTCACTTGTTCTTCTTCCATCTTCCAGTTTAAAAGAAATTTATAGAGTTTTCTAATCAAATTCTCATCTGTTTTTAACAAAATTTTATCTAACAGAGTCTGTTCTTTGTAAAAACCTGTTGATTTTATATCTTTTTCGTATCTTGTTTGAATTTGCAAATAGGACCACCATGTCAGATCAATACCTTGTTGTTGTAAAGTTTGCCTGTCCTTAAGTTTTCCCTCTTTGTCCAAAATATCTTTATAACTAACCAGTTTGTCGTAGTTAATCAGGTTTGGATAAGCAAATGCTTCCATTGTTGAAAGCCACTCAGGTATTTTCATATATATTTTATATTTAATTTTCTCCCATTCTGAAAGTAGTACGTTTCTTATCGCATGATTTTGAAAGTACTTATGTGCTTTAGTTTTCTCATACCATATAAAAGCATGCCAACCTAACTGAAGGTCGTGTCCCTCTAAATAAAGATATCTTTTATTTCTCAGTACAATCCATTCTTTAAGCCAAAGCAAAATAGCCGCTTGATAATAAAGTCTCCAGTCTGGAAGTCCAAAGCCCCCTCTATCCTTAGATTCTTGTAACAATTTACATTTGATTCTAGCTTTCTTTTTTTGCCATATAAATCTTAAAATCATTGCATTTAAATCATCAAAAAATTCTTAGTAAGTTTAGTAATAAGCACTGTTTGAAATAAGAAAATTAGCTTTGGTAAAATGTTCATCTTAACCGTTGCTATTCTTCCTAGAAGTGATAATTGAAGATTTTCCCACCTTTCCAAGTCTGTTTTTATTTGTTTCATTAATCTCTCATAATTATCTTCTCTTAGTGTAGTATATTTTGCAGTTAAATAAATACCCAAATATTTAACTTTTTTAACTATTTGAAGGTTTGTCATTTTAGCAAGTTGAATTTTCTGTTTATCTGTTAGATTTTTTGTTATTACTTTAGTCTTTTCCCTATTTATTTTCAGACCAGCCACTTCTCCAAATTTCTCAATTTTCTGCAAGAGTTTATCAGCTGTTTGCAATGGCTCCTCTAGAATGAAGACCAAGTCATCCGCAAAAGCCTGTAATTTATATTTCTGGTCTTTAATCTCCAAGCCTTTAATTTCTGTGTCTTGTCTAATATTTCTTGCCAGAACCTCTAATGTAAGAATAAATAACAAGGGAGACAGTGGACATCCCTGTCTAGTGCCTTTTTAAATCTCAAATCCATCTGTATAATCTCCATTTAACAGTATTCTTGCTGTTTGTTTCTTATAAATTGCTTGAATTGCTTTGTTAAAATTTTCACCAAAGTCCATTTCTTGAAGTTGTTGAAACATGAATTGCCAATTTAAGTTATCAAAAGCTTTTTGCGCATCTAGAAATATAAGTGCCATCTGGTTCCCTGGATGAGTTTCGTAGTATTCCAAGACGTTTAGAATAATCCTCAAATTGTTCTTTATCTGTCTTTTTGGTAGGAAACCATTTTGGTCTGGGTGTATAAATTCATTCAAGAAGTTTTTCATTCTTTCTGCCATTATTGCAGCAAAGATTTTATAATCCACATTTAGTAACGATATTGGTCTGTAATTTTTAATTAGTGTATGATCAGTATCTTCTTTAGGTATCAAAGTAATATTAGCTTCAGTCCATGAGTCCGGTATTTTTGTCTGTGTAAGGACTTCATTACATAAGTCTTTCAAAGTTGGGGTTATAATATCTTGTAATGCTACATAAAATTCAGCAGGCAGTCCATCAGGTCCTGGTGTTTTATCTTTCTTTTGCTTTTTTATTGCCTCTATAATCTCCATCATTGAAACATTCTCATTTAACCTCTGACGCATATTCTCAGGAACCTTTGGGAGATTTGCTTCTTTTAAATAAGCCTGAATTGCCTCTTTAGAAACCATCTCCGCCTTATAAAGTGTCTCATAATACTCCTTCGTAATTTTTTTCATTAAGTCATTGTGACAATGTAAGTCACCCTCTGTGTCCTGTAGCTTACTTATTAACCTTTTTTCTCTTTCTTTTTTTAATCTGTATGCAAGCCATCTCCCTGGTTTATTGGCATTTTCAAAAAAATTCTGTTTGGACCGTTTAATCTGTTGTGCCATTGTATTTGTCTCAAGTAAGTTTAACTTATGTTTTAATAGTTCCATTTGTATTTAGACAGAAATTTGTGTATATTTATTGTGGTTTTTATTATCGCCTGTTCACCGCCCTGAGTCCCGTAAGGGAGATAGGGCGGTATATTTTATTTTATTTTATTTTATAATAAGACTTATATGCCGCCCTTCTCCCCCATGGGACTCAGGGCGGCTCACAGCATATTAAAAACAATACAAAACATTTCCCTATAAAAGCCAATTAAAAACCAAATATTTGTAGCTGTGTCTTATTTAAAATCATTAAAAATTGTCCCTATTTAAAAATTCACCCTAGGTCAGTCCCGCTTGCTGAAAAAGCCATGTCTTGAG
>NW_015390039.1:44481-48294 GCF_001527695.2 Protobothrops mucrosquamatus
GGTCTTCCAGGCCGCCCGGGCCGAAAATAGGCCGAACGCCAGGCCGCCCGACCAACTGGAACAGGCCCGCGTCCGGCCGGGGAGCCGAATAACACAGTCCAGACCAGGCCTCCACCACCAGGCCGCCCGAGATCTTCCTGGCCGGAGTCATTCCATACCGCCCAAAAGCCAGAGTTTTCCATGCCGCCCAGGTTCTTCCTGGCCGCCCAAGTCCTTCTACACCGCCCGAGTCCTCCCAGCTTTGCGGCCGGGTCCTCCCAGCCGCAGTCGAACAGGCCGCGTCCTTCCGGCGGCAGTCGTCCAAGCTGGGCCCGAGCTGGAAACTTTTTCTTTTGAGGTTCTAATTGTAACTCAGTTTCCACCATACTAAGTTGTTCTTTCAATCTATGTTGAGCAAGTTTCTTTTCCTTATTCTTTTTGGCAAGATAAGTTATAGCCAAACCTCTAAAATATGCTTTTGCCGTATCCCATACAATTTGAATAGAGGTTTCTTCTTTTTTATTGACTTTAAAAAAAATTCCATTTCTTTTGTTGCAAATTGTAGAAATTCCTTTTCTTTCAATATTGATTTATTCAAGGACCATCTCAGTCTTTTCTCAAATCCTTTCCAAGTCATTTTAATTGAATTATGGTCTGCCCAAATGTTCGATTCTATTTCAGTTTCTTGTATCATGGCCTTTAAGTCAAGAGAAGTCCATATCATGTCAATTCTTGACCACGATTTATGTCTATTAGAATAAAAAGTATATTGTGCTTTTTCCGGGTACATCTCTCTCCAAATGTCCTGTATACAAAGCTCATCTTTCATTTTTAGAAAGGATTTAGGTAAGATATTACTTCCTTTTTTCCCTTGTTTGTGACTTTTATAGTCCCGTACTGGATCAACAATTGCATTAAAGTCTCCAAGTATACACAAGCTATGGTAATTTAAGTCCACAAGTTTATCATATACTTGCTGAAAGAATTGATCTTGCTTCTCATTGGGAGCATATATCGCAACCATCAATATTTGTTTTTGATTCCATGTAATCTCAACCATCAATATTCTCCCCTCTTCATCAGCGTAAATTTGTTTTGGGTTCATCTTTTCTTTTATATATAGAGCTATCCCTCTTTTCTTTTGTGATGTCAGGGAGAAATAAAGTTTACCAAGTTTTAATTGTTCAAGTATTCTAGAATGTTGTCTCTTTATGTGTGTCTCCTGGAGACAAATTATATCCATTTTTAGCTTTTGTAGTCTATGAAATATTTTACTCCTTTTTGATGGGGAGTTAAGACCATTTATATTTATTGAAAGAATTCCAATTTCCTCCATAGTTTCAGTTGTGTCGCGCTCTCAATTTTCTAGGAGAGCTTATCTGTCTCTGATCTTTAGGTCTCACATCTTCCTCTGGTTGAGTCTTTTTAGGCACTTCTTCCTCCGTTTGTTTAGATGTTCCTGCAGTCGCTCCCTCTGGTTTCTTAGGTTCTGCCTCACCTTTCTCCAAGAAGGCTCTATGATTGTTAAAGAAATCCTCTGCTTGTTGTGGGGTGTTCAATCTATATCTTTTTGTGTCCCAAAAATTAATAATCCTTCTGGGGTCAACCATCTGAAATTCACTCCTCTACTGATCAATTTCCTTGTTAAGAATTGGTATTCTCTTTGAGCTTCTCTAATTCTTCTTGGGATCTGTTTGAGAACTACCAAATCTTTATCTTTGTATTTCAGAGGTTGATCCCTCACTAGTCTCAGGATCTCATCCCGTACTGCTCTTTTATTTATTTATTTATTTATTTATTTATTTATTAAACTTATATGCCGCCCTTCTCCCAACAGGACTCAGGGCGGCTTACAGCATATTAAAACAATACAAATACTATCCCCAATAAAAACCAATTAAAAACAAATATTTAACCGCTGTGTTACCATTAAAATTCTAATTAAAATTGTCCCTATTTAAAATTCTCCCTAGGCCAGACCCGCTTGCTGGAAAAGCCATGTCTTGAGGGCGCGGCGAAAAGATAGGAGATCCAGAATCGTCCGGATCTCAGGGGGTAGTTCGTTCCAGAGGGTGGGGGCACCCACAGAGAAGGCCCTCCCCCTGGGTGTCGCCAGCCGACACTGCTTGGCCGACGGCACCCTGAGGAGGCCCGCTCTGTGGGAGCGTACTGGTCTGTGAGAGGAAATCTGTGGCAGAAGGCGGTCTCGGAGATATCCAGGTCCGATGCCATGGAGCGCTTTAAAGGTGGTAACTAACACCTTAAAGCGCACCCGGAAGGCCACTGGTAACCAGTGCAGCTCGCGCANGTGGATCCAGGAGGACACCCAAGTTGCGTGCCCTCTCTGAGGGGGCCAAAATTTCGCCCCCTATAGACAGCGATGGAATCAGCTGACTATGCCGAGGCGCCGGCAACCACAGCCACTCGGTCTTGGAAGGGTTGAGTCTGAGTCTGTTCCTCCCCATCCAGACCCGTACGGCCTCCAGGCAACGGGCCATCACGTCAAGAATCTGACATGAACTTCCCTGGGCACTCTGTTTCTTCTTGCATAATTTGAATTCACTCTAAAAACTTGATCAACTTCTCTTTTGATTTGATCCAATCTCTGATTTTCATCTTGGAGAGCCTCTAATTTCTGGTCTACTACTACTGACTTGTTTTCAATATTTTGCATTCTTTGTTGAGTATCTGACATTGCCTGTTGGAAGGATTCCATTTTTTGATCCATCTTAAGCAAATCATTTTTCAAATCTTCAAAGTCCTTTTTCATTTCCATTTTAGAATCTTCAAAATCCTTTTTCATTTCCATTCTAGAATCTACAATTGCCTGGAGAATGCCTTGCATATCCTTCTGCTGCGTGTCTGGTTGTAAAAACGTTGTAATTGATTTTTGAAGTGCTGGACTAACTGAGGTTGATGCAGGAGCTGAGGATCCCTTCCTCACCCCTTTCGCCAAGTTTGAGACACTCATCTTGATTATTGTATTTATTTATAATCCATCATCAAGCCTGATGGCCCAATTAATTGTAATCCAAAAGTAGGGCCCGATGGCCAATTATATTCCACCAAAAAGCTCAAAAAAGAAAAGATATATATATATATATAATCCAAAAGCCTCAGTAAAAAATAAAAGTGAGAGTAAAAATATCCAGCAATAGTAATATCAAAATGTTGGAGAAAATATAAAAAAGGATAGCAGATCTCTGGGCAAAAAAACAAATAAAAAATATGTTACATATCCACACAATAAGGCTGACAAAAAAACAGTAGCAATAAAAAGAGAGAGAGAGAAAAAAAATATTCAATTTATAATCCAATTAGTGATATAAAAGACTTCTTCTATAGTTCCCTTATTTTAAAAAGAATAAAATAAATCCAAAAAGGGAACAGACCAACCTACCAAAAATAGTGCCATAAAAAACAAAATAGAGATACAAGTTAAGATAGGCAAGAAAATGGTAAGTGAACACCTGTCCAGCCTAGATGAGTTCAAATCACCAGGACCAGATGGTTCTTAAGGAGCTGGCAGATGTGATCTCAGAACCACTGAACAATATTTTTCAAAGATCCTGGAGCACTGGGGAACTACCAGAGGACTGGAAAAGAGCTGATGTAGTTCCCATCTTCAAAAAAGAAAAAAAAAAGGACCCAGGAAATTACAGACCTATCAGCCTGACCTCAATACCTGGGAAGATTCTGGAAAAGATAATCAAACAACGAATCAGCGAACACCTACAGGCAAACAAAGTCATTACTAAAAGCCAACACGGGTTTGTCAAAAACAGATCATGCCAGACAAATCTTATTGCATTCTTTGACCAGGTGACAAAATTA
>NW_015390039.1:49505-86055 GCF_001527695.2 Protobothrops mucrosquamatus
ACTGGAAGTTTTTAAGAAGAAACTGGACAGCCATTTGTCCGAAATGGTATAGGGTTTCCTGCCTGAGCAGGGGGTTGGACTAGATGACCTCCAAGGTCCCTTCCAACTTTATTATTATTATTATTATTATTATTATTATTATTATTATTATTATTATTATTATTATTATTATTATTATTATTATTATTATTATTATTATAAAATAAAACAAAGAATAGAAAACAGTCTCTCTTAGTAATCTCCAAACGAGGTAGGAATGTCTGGGCAGTCAGCCAAGTGTCTGGGCATTGAGCCAAACTCCACAGCTGAATCAACAAAGATAGTGTAGCAAAAAATAGTGTAGCAAAAGAACAAAGGAGAAAAATTGCAAAAATAACCACCAGGGGACACTGTTTCTTCCCTCACCATTTACATAGGGAGAAAGCAAAAGAAAAAGAGAAAGTTCCAGCAATAAATACAAGAAAAATAATTCTAAAAAAATTCTAAAAAAAAGAGCAATAAAGGTGGCTTTTCCCAAATAAGATAATAATAAATGTTTCTTCCCCTCTAAGATAAAACAAGCTGGTTCCTTCAATATAGCTTCAATTAGAAAACTTTTCAAAAGTTTTAAAACACTGAAACTGCCGCTTTTTGGGAGGGGGGAGAAGCAAAAATCCCCTCCTCCTCCTCCCCTTAGGCTTCCAGCTTATCGCTAAAGGCAGGCAATTTTCTCAAGGGTCCGCTTTGCAACGAAAACTGATATCTCACCCGGATCAGTTGCTTGTTTCCTTAAACAGCTGATTCCTGTCTCCGATGATTTGCTGAAAATGGCGGCAAACGCAAAGCTCTCCGCCTTTCTCTCGCCGGTTCCAGAGGCTATTTTGAGTTCAGAGAGCCAGCTACCGCTGGCTCCCTTTCCTCAAAGAATTCACCTCTTGGTGGCCACCCCTCCAGGGTGGCATTCAGCCCTAATGGGCCCGCCAGCGACAGAAACTCGGACCCTGGGCATGGAGAGTTCGTGTCCCAGGGTCTAGGACCAACAACGTCACCCAGAAACTCATGTCCCAGGCAATCTTGTGGACCCTGCTCAAGCAGTGCTTATATACTATGTCCTGGATGGAAGGGAGCGAACTGCCAATAATCTTTTCTGCCATACTCACCACTCTCTGCACCTCCTTCCTGTCTAAAGTAGTGATGCTTCCAAACCAGACTGTAATGCTGTGTGACAGGATGCTCTCAATCGTCCCTCTGTAGAAAGTGGTAAGGACAGGGGAAGGAAGATGTACTTTTCTTTTTTTAAAAAAAAAATGTGTTATTGGTTTTTAACAATTACAATCTTTAGTGCTTAGTAAATAATGTGTTGTCTAGGTTCACATACTTAACTTTAATTTCTTCAATATAAATCTATTCAATACTGCACAATCCAGTGTTTTTTCCCTGATCTTCCTTTCTTCCCCAATTTGTTTTCATTTTCCCCACATTACACAATTACAATTCTTGCTACTGTTGGTACATACAAAGTTAAATATAAACATCCTCATAATATTTTTCTAATATTATACAAATAACAATAATATCAATTTATAACCTCTTTTCTAGCCAATTTATATTTCAATTGTGTTTGCAATTAAAATTCCTTGTTAAATCAATATCCTGTTTTTCATGCTCTTATTTAAGTTTGATTTCCCATCAATATTCGTAATATCTTTGTCAGTTATGATTTTCTCAAGATTAATTACATTTATATAGCTAAGAATTTTATTCATACCAGCCATCCTCTTATTTTCATATTTCCCAAATCAAAAAAGAAAAAAAAGTGCTATTCTAATTCTAAATCATAGCTTTTATTGTAAAAGTCTAATTATATCTAAGGGTTATCTGTTCTTTTAATCATATTCAATCAGATATTTAATCATATTATGCTCCCTCGGGTAGGTCAAATCTGTTGTTTAAGTCTAACTCTCGCTTTCTTTCTTTGCCAAATAGCTTTCCAGGCCAAGGCAATTAAATCGGCCAAAAACTTTCCTACTACTTTTGTGAAAGTTGCTTGGAATGAGGAAGACAATTTGGGTGGGACATTTTTGAGGGGGAATTCCACCCATTTATATTCCTTAACCAACTCCCACTTTCCTTCTCCCTCAGCTTCTCTTTTCATTTTTTGTCTCCCAAGTTGACATTTTCTCTAACAGCTCTATAGTCCATTTTTAAAGATCTTCTTCCTTGTCATGTAGTATATTTTGCCGACCTAAGGGGTAAGGCGCCTTTTCCATTTTCATTATTATAGCTAAGTCTTGCAGTGTTTTATTTGTATATGGTAGTTTATATTTCCCTTCTTTTATCTCTTCCGTCTTTGGGTCAATTTCCTCTGCTTCCTCTTCTGATTTCTGGGTTATTTGTTCATACTTTGTAGTCGTTATCTGGGAATTTTCTAGTTGTAGATTTTATTTAGAGATTTGCTCATTTATGTTAGCTAGATTGTTTTTAGTCTCAACATGGTTTCTTTTTGTGTCTTCTTTATGTGCAACAATTGTCTGATGAATTAGTTGTAACATAGAATACATTTCCTTCTGAAAAGTATTTGTTTTTTCTTGAGGCATCACTCCTGCAGATCCTTGATTAGCCTGGGTGGGGGCTTCAAATGGAGGTGTAGGGTATGTTTTCTTACCACTTTTAGTTGGATATGCAGCATCCATTTTGCTTCCCCCCTCCAGATATTCTGTCAAAATTTTATGCTCTCCATGTACAAGTCTTATTTAATATCACCAATCTTAATGACAATAGAACAAAGTTTCATCTAGTTTTCTGGTCTTTATGTATAGCCTTTATAATCCAATAGGTTCCAAAATATGAGTCCAGTCCTAAAAGCAATATTTTGTAATGGTCATTCTGCTCAGGCATCCAAAAATTGTCAGTCAGGCAAAGTTGCAATCCACAATATTCAAATTGTTCAAAATGTTCAGCCACTCTGAAAAGAATTCAAAGGTCTCTCCCAGCCAGACATAGCCAAAAATCAATTTTTTCTTTCTCTCCCAATAGTCCTTAAGATTTAAAGTCTGTGTTCAGTAGATATTTATAATCCAAGAAGGTCAGGGTGATAAATATGCCAAAATATTTTCCTCTGTTGCCAGCTGTTCTCTATTGAGTTAGGAGTCACCAAGCAGCCAGGAATTGTTATCTATTTCTAGGCTTCTTACCAGGTCAGCATCAGTCCTTGCAGTTGTGGTGCTATACTCTAATCCACCACTAGATGTCATTCAGTACCATTTTCCACTCTTAAGACAGAAGGTTGATTTCTTATATTTTACCCCAATGTTATTTTAAAGAGAAAATCTTAACAGTTATCTTGGTTCTCAAATTTATCAAAACTGTAGCTTTATGTTACTTCCACTTCAGTATTATGTATTTCTGTCCCCCATAGAAGAAATTAAAACGCTGCTTCCGTTTCTCTGGAAGGGTGGGGCTACAATCCCCTTCCTTCTCACGTTTGGAGGTTTTAGGTTCTTGGGAGCCTTTTCCAGGAAATTCAGTTATAAAGTAATAAAGAAAGGATCGATATTCTCACACAGTTTCAAACATGCTGTTTACGATCTGCTGGTTAGTGCTTTCTTCTTTGGTTGTCAGTGGCTAATTGCTGGCCACAAGAATGCAGCAAGTCTTTCCCCTGCCGGTTTGGAGGGCTTTCCTCAGATCAAACAGAAAGACCGCCGTCTCTCCATGATTGATGAGGCACCCCTCCTTCTTAATAATAATAATAATAATAATAAAGTTGGAAGGGACCTTGGAGGCCATCTAGTCCAACCCCCTGCTCAGGCAGGAAACCCTATACCATTTCAGACAAATGGCTGTCCAGTCTCTTCTTAAAAACTTTCAGTGTTGGAGCATCCTCATTTTAGTGACCTTGGAAGGATGGAAAGATGAGTCAATTTTGAGCCGATCAGGATCAAACTCCTATGGGCAGAGGTAGCCTGAAAAACTGCATAATAATAATAAATTATTATTATTATTATTATTATTATTATTATTATTATTATTATTATTATTATTATTATTATTATTATTATTATTATTATTATTATTATTATTATTATTATTATTTCAACCTTCCCTGGAACCTCCAGTAGATCAGGTTGGGGGACGAGTCCGTCCTTTGGGATATGGTAAAGTCTGTTTACCGAGTCCGGTCTCTTCTAAAAAACTTCCAGAGTTGGAGCATTCACCTCTTCTGGAGGCAGGTTGTTCCACTGGTTAATTGTTCTAACTGTCAGGAAATTTCTCCTTAGTTCTAGGTTGCTTATCTCTTTGGTTAGTTTCCATCTGTTGCTTCTTGTCCTGCCTTCAGGTGCTTTGGAGAATAACTTGACTCCCTCTTCTATGTGGCAGCCCCTGAGATATTGGAATACTGCTATCATGTCATCCCTCATCTTCATTGCCTCTTTGTGGCAACTTTAGGCCCTTTTAGGGCCCCCAGCAGGGCGAAATCGGGCACGGAAGGCAGAACCCTGCCTTTCTGCGTCTGTCTTACCACAATGCCAAACCAGAAGTCCCCAGGAAGATGTACTTTTCTCATGTGATGCAGAAAATGCAGGTGCTGCTGTGCTCGCTTTACCAGTGTCACACTGTTGAGTAACCAAGCCAGCCTACTAATTAACTACACACCCAGAAATTTGATGCTGGAAACCATCTCCACAGGTGAATCATTAATACACAGAGGAGTGTGGCTGTGCCTGCCTTTTCTGAAATTTCCATATTGGAATGGGACAATTGATCATGGACACATGGCTGTGCCCATTTCACCCTGGACCTCCAGCCCTGCTGACCCACCGTGGGCCTTCAGCCACAGTTGGCCATCCACAGACACTTAACTGAGCCCCCCCACCCCAGATGACCCACCGCAGGCTTTCATCCATGGCTGGCCCTCCTCCGATGCTATACCACCACCATTACTACCCCACCGATTCTCCCACACTGTCTAGTCATGGGCGATGCACTGCGACACAAATCTCCATGGCCAATTCCCCACGTGAGACAATTAACTCCACTTGTGGCACACCCACCGGCAGGAGAGACAGGGGCCATTGGAAGCAGGTGGGGCAGGGTGGGGTCAGGCACTTGTGGAGAAGCACCCACACAACCATGGCCTTCATGGAGGCACAGGGGGCATCAGCAGTAGGCAGGGCTGGGTGGCAGCAGGAGGGAAAATCAGCAGCTCCACTTCCAAAGCAACAGTGACCTTAGTTAGCCCCCCCCAGCCCCTGCAAAACCAGCTTGGAGCCTTGCAGTGTGAGTCAGCTGAGGCACAGCTGCAGCAGTAGAGCCCTGAGGCTTCAGGTGGGGAAAGCATGCAGCTGCAGCCAGTCAGTGATGAGGAAGAGGAACTGCCTTCTCCACATGATCCGAGAACATATAGGTTGGAGAAAAAGCAGGAGCAGCAAAGGTCAGCCCAACTACTTGTGAGGTGGCAGCCTCATCCCCCTTGATGGGCTGCACTGGAAGTTGGCTATTTATCACAGCAGACAGATGGAGACTGTTCTGTTCTGTGTGTTGGTAAGGCATTGAGACGAGGCAGGAGTAATAACAGTTGTTACTTTATTAAAGCTTCAACAGAACCTCAACAGAACACACACACAAGATGGCACGGATCCCTTTTATACCCTTTTGCAGGGACAGCGTCAGCCAATAAATGCAACGTATTTTCCCGCTTTGCGCATCCGCAATTGGCTGGAGACAGCCTGTCTGGCCTGGGCAGCCATGTGGTCTGTCCAGGTCTCTCTGCAGCTTCCTGCACCTGCTCTGTCAATCACAGGCCCAGGACATAACACCCCTCCCCTCTTAGTTCAAAAAAAACATATACTACTAATTGTTAACTACTGCAAGGTTACCCTTTTGAGCGTGCTCTGATTTCTAGGGAACCCTTAGGTCTGCCAGCTTACTGACAGGAACCTTACATAATCTTGTAAAAACTTTGGAGGGCCTCTGACCCACTCCGAGCATCTCGGAGCTGCTGCAAGTGCCCGGTCTGCAAGCTCGCCTGCCAGGCTCAGCAGACCGGGACTCTGAGGCCCAGTTGATACAGGTGAACCCGCATCTTGCTGATTGGCCTGGTCCGGTAAACCCAACCCTTTGTCCCTCTGACTTCGGCTGGCTCTTTCCAGTAAGCCCAGACCAGAGTTCCTTGGTGTGGTGGAATTCCCCAGGTCCGCAAAAAAACCCTGTTGGGAGCACTGTCCCGTAGGCACAAGGCCTGCAGTAGAAGTGGCATGAAAAGCCGGTTGCGTGCAATGTCCCATGGACCCAGTGCCAGAGTCAGGAGCCGCCTCGTTGGCAAAACCCCTATTTGCAGAGTGCAAACCCCCGCTTTCGCAGAGAGACTGAGATCCACAATCATGATCGTGGTCCTCCCCCCCGAGAGCAGAGTCAGGAGCAGAAGGCTGACTAGGTAGCCTCCATCGCAGCTGGTCAATGTGCCGACGCAGCACACGACTATCTTCCAAGGCCACTTCGTATAACAGTGGCCTCATAACCTTGCAGACCACTGCTGTCACCCAGAGATGTCCAGGGCCATAGTTCCTTGTCCAAACCGGATCGTACACCTGTAGTCTCCTAGGTGCCCGCGGCTGTGACACCTGTGAAGCCACCCGGTCTGGGTGCAACCTGTCTAGTTTGGTAATGAGACGGTGACCCCAGCGGAGTTCAGCTGGGCTCTTGCCTGTAGCTGTGCAAGGTGTGGTGTGGTGGCAAAGGAGAAAATCAGCTAACTGTGGTGCCAGCTTCCGTGAGTGAGCCTCTTCAAGGCGTCTTTGGTTGTGCGCACCATGCGCTCAGCTTGGCCGTTGGAAGCCGGATGAAAGGGTGCCAAAGTAGCATGACGAATCATGTTGGCTTGCAGGAAAGCCTGGAACTCCGAAGAGGTGAATTGAGGTCCGTTGTCGGAGACAAGGACATCTGGAAGCCCATGAGAGGCAAAGATCCCTCTCAGCACCTGGATGGTCCTGGCAGTAGTCGTGGTGCACACTGGAACGACCTCTAGCCATTTAGAGTGACTGTCCACAACAATGAGGAAGAATTGGTCCTGAAAGGGGCCAGCATAGTTGATATGAACCCGCGACCAATGAGCATGTGTGTCCTCCCACCTATGTACAGAAGCCTGTGGCATTTCAGGCCTGGACTGTTGGCAATTGTGGCACCCTTGGACCTGGGCCTCAATCTCCTTATCAAGCCCAGGCCACCAAAGATAACTGCGCGCAAGGGCCTTCATCCGGACTATTCCCGGATGTCCCTCATGCAGAGACTGCAAGTCTCTAGTCCTCAATGAGGTTGGGATCACTACCCTACTACCCCACAGGACACAACCCTTAAAGGTGGAAAGCTCATGCTTTCTTTTCCAGAAACTCTGGAAATTGGTGCCAGGACACGTGTCAGGCCATCCTGACAGCACCCATGTCAACACGCGTGTTAGCGTGTGATCAGTGGCTGTTTCTGCAGCCACATCCCCTGCATTGAGGGGAGACTCAGGCAAATCCTGGATAGCCAAGATGTGGTTAGCTGGAGCAGGATCAGATTCTACAAGCTGTAGAGGCAACCTACTAAGGCCATCTGCATGGCCCATTTCCTTGCCTGGTTTGTGAACCAGGGAGTAGTCATATGCAGAAAGGAAAATTGACCACCTCAGCATTCTAGGAGAAATTATATGTGGGGTTTGCTTGTTCGTTGTGAACAACCCCAGCAATGGCTTATGGTCTGTAAAGACCGTGAAGTGGCGACCATACAAAAAGTCATGGAACTTTTTTATGCCAGCCACTATGGCCAAGGCTTCTCTGTCTATCTGCGTGTAATTACGCTCAGCAGAAGACAGAGTTCTTGAATAGTATGCTACAGGAACTTGAGTTCCATCAGCCTTGAGGTGACTTAAGACAGCCCCGATCCCATAAGGGGATGCATCGCAGGCTATACACACTGGCAGCTGCTCATTGAAATGAGCAAAAACAGCATTTGAAGACAACAATGCCTTGACCTCAGCAAAACTCATTTTGTGGACTTGTGTCCACTCCCATGGAGCCTGTTTGTCCAAGAGCCAGTGTAACGGCTCTGCCACTGCAGCTTTGTGGGGGAGGAAGGAATGGTAAAAATTTAGAAGCCCAAGGAAGGCTTGAAGCTCGCTCTTCGACTTGGGACTAGGGGCCTGCTGAATCGCTTTGAGCTTAGATTCAGCAGGATGGATGACTTCAGCATCTATGCGAAACCCCAGGAATTCAGTGGAAGTTACTCCAATTTTGCATTTTTCCTGCTTAAGCTTCAGCCCGGCTTTGCGGAACCGCAGCAAAACGGATTGAAGCCTTTCAGCCAGGTTTTCGAGTGATTCCCCTGCGATGAGGACATCATCGAAGTAAGGGCAAACTCCCCGAATGTTACGGAGCGTACGGTCCATCACGCTTTGAAAAATGCCAGGGGCTACGTTAACCCCAAACTGCAGTCTTCTGACTTCGAAAGCTCCCCGATGCGTTACGATGGTCTGGGCCTCAGCCGTTGCATCATCCACCAGTAGCTGTTGATAGGCCTGAGCCAAATCGAGTTTGGCAAAAACTCGGCCTCCTTTAAGTGAGGCCAAAATGTGGCTCACCACCGGCACCGGATAAGAGTGCTTCTGTAACGCTTTGTTTAGCATGCATTTATAGTCAGCACAAATGCGGACTTCCGCGTTGGCCTTGAGTGGCATGACTATGGGTGTTTCCCATGGACTGCTATCCACAGGTTCCAAAATACCTTGCTGTAGCAGTTTATCCAGCTCGGCATTAATCTTTTGCTTAAGCGCAAAAGGCACCCGACGAGGCTTAATCCTAATCGGTGCAATGGAGGGATCTAACCGCAAAGCAATGGGAGGCCCCTTGTACGACCCTAGCTCTGGGCTGAACACATCAGCAAACTCCTTGCAAACAACCGCAAGGCCTGCCGTTTGCAAGCTGTGTAGCCCAGTCACTTGAATCCCAAGTGCCTCGAACCAATCGAGTCCGATTAGACTCGTGCGGTCACCCTCAACCACGACGATGTCCAGAAACCCCTCGAAATGCTTACGCTGCACTCTGAGCGTGGCCTCCCCTTTCACACTGACTCGGGAATTCTGGAAGTCAGTTAAGATAAGATCCGACGACCTGAGTTTAATTCTCTGGCCGCTCCTATAGCAGATCTGCTTGAGGGTGTTCTGGGAAATGATTGACAGAGCTGAACCCGTGTCCAGCTCCATCGTTAAGGGGACCCCCTGCAATTTGACATCAAGACGCACCTTCTTTTTTAATGGCCGGTGAGCCCCTTTTCTCAAAACGCTCCTGCGGGACGCGCAGAAACCCACCCTATTCTGGCTGGGGACCCTGATACCTTTCCGAGGCAACTCTTCCGATGGACGGTTTTTCTTGCGACCCAAACAGATGGCTATGTGGCCTTGCCGGCCACACGCCCGGCAAGTAGCAGAGCGAAAACGGCAGTCGGAGCGCTTGTGGCGTCCTCCACATCCGAAACACCGAGGGAATAGAACTGCCTTGTCAGCTTGCTCTTGGGGCCTTCTCTCTGCTGGCTGCTGTAGACGGTCGACCTCATTGTCAGAATCCAGTTCGGATACCTCTCAAGCAACCTCTTTTTTTTATAAATATTTTATTAGATTTTATAAGGATAAAGGGGAAGTAGGGTCAATAAGGGTATAACAAGGGGTGACAAACAAAAAAGGTTAGACCAGGGGAAGGGATCAGTACAATAGTGGGGTTATCCCCCAACATTAAATCAACGCTTCAGCAAGTAAACCCATCCGGGTATACATAATCATGATAATTAATATAAGATAACAATACTTGATATAATATTACTAATTATATTACTAATTAATCAAATAACTAACACATTAATATATTACTTATTAGTTATAGTTACTTATTTTTAAAATCACAAAAAGAAAAAGGAAGAAGAATTCATAGAAATAAACATAAAATTTAAATACAAAATAACAGTTATCCCATTGAATTTCATAACCTTTTCTCATTCTATCGTGTTGCTACCCATTGGTAAAATTTATCCCATGTTTTAAAATAGATTGATTCTTCTTTCTCTTTCATTTCTAAAGTTAATCTGTCCATTTCAGCACATTCAAGTATTTTTATTATTATAATCTGGTCAGATGGTAGATTTTCGTTTTTCCAAAATTGGGCAAATACTATTCTCGCAGCTGTTAATACATGTTTATATTAAGTACTCATTCTCCTTTCCATAATTAGATCCTAATATTCCTAGTAAACACAATTCCGGTTTAAATTCTATTTTTATTTTCATCATCTTTTCTAACCACATAGGAATCTTAAACCAAAATTTCTTAGCGTTGGGGCATATCCACCAGAGATGGTAGTAAGTGCCTGGTTTTTGTTTACATTTCCAACAAATATTTGATACGTTTTTAAAGATTTTCTCTAATCTAACTGGTGTCATATGCCATCTATAAAACATTTTGTATAAATTTTCTTTATATGCAGCTGCTTTAGTAAATTTAATATTTCGATCCCAAAGATTTTGCCAATCTTCTAAGTCTATAGAATAACCAAAATTCCTTGCCCATACTATCATGTTTCTTTTACTTGTTCTTCTTCCATCTTCCATCTTAACAAAAATTTATAAAGTTTCTTAATCAGATTTTCATCTGTTTTTAAAAGTATTTTATCTAATGCTGTCTGTTCTTTGTAGAATCCCATTAGTTTTACATCTTTCTCATATCTTGTTTGAATCTGCAGGTAAGACCACCATGTTAAATCAATACCATGTTGTTGAAGAGCTTGCCTGTCTTTAAGTTTTCCATCCTTATCTAAAAAGTTTATCATAGTTGATTAAGTTTGGATAAGCAAATGCTTCCATTGTTGAAAGCCACTCAGGTATTTTCGTATAGATTTTATGTTTAATTTTCTCCCATTCTAAAAGTAGTACATTCCTTATGGCATGGGTTTGAAAATATTTATGCACTTTATTTTTCTCATACCACAAAAACGCATGCCAACCCAGTTGCAAATCATGTCCCTCTAAGTAAAGAAGTCATTTGTTTCTCAGCATAATCCATTCTTTGAGCCAAAGCAAAATAGCTGCTTGATAATAAAGTCTCCAGTCCGGGAGCCCAAAGCCCCCTCTGTCTTTAGATTCTTGTAGTAATTTAATTTTAATTCTTGCTTTTTTTCCTTGCCATATAAATCTCGTTATTGTTGCATTTAAATCATCAAAAAAATTCTGGTTTAATTTGACAGGGACCGTCTGAAATAAGAAAAGTATCTTAGGTAAAATGTTCATCAGTTGCTATCCTTCCTAACAATGATAATTGAAGATTTTTCCACTTTTCCAGATCTAGTTTTATTTGTTTTATTTGTTTCAATAATCTTTCATAGTTGTCCTCTTTTACTGTTATACATTTTGATGTTAAATAGATACCTAAATATTTAACTTTTTTAGCTATCTGGAGATTTGTCTTTTTAACAAGTTGAAGTTTCTGTTTCTCTGTTAGATTTTTTGTAAGTACTTTAGTCTTTTCCCTATTTATTTTCAACCGAGCCACTTCTCCAAATTTCTCGATTTTCTGCAAAAGTTTAGTGGCTGTCTCCAATGGCTCCTCTAAGATAAAAACCAAATCATCTGCAAAAGCCTGTAATTTATATTTCTGGTCTTTTATCTCCAGTCCTTTAATCTCCGAATCTTGTCTAATATTCCTAGCCAGCACTTCCAAAGTAAGAATGAATAACAAAGGAGACAGAGGGCATCCCTGTCTTGTGCCTTTTTTAATATCAAAACTGTCTGTATAATCTCCATTTAAAAGTATCCTTGCTGATTGTTTATTATAAATTGCTTGGATTGCATTTATAAAGTTTTCACCAAAGTCCATCTCCCTCAGCTGTTGAAACATAACTTGCCAATTGAGATTATCAAAAGCTTTTTGTGCGTCCAAAAATATAAGTGCCATCTGTTTCCCCGGATGCTTTTCATAATATTCCAACACATTTAAAATAATCCTTAAATTGTTCTTTATCTGTCTTTTAGGCAAAAAGCCATTTTGGTCTGAGTGAATAAATTCATTCAAAAATTTCTTCATTCTTTCTGCTATTATTGCTGTAAATATTTTATAGTCCACATTTATTTATTTTATTTATTTATTTATTTATTAATTGCATTTATATCCCGCCCTTCTCCTTACGGACTCAGGGCGGCTGACAATTGAATAAAATACTAACATATATACATACTTAATTAAAATTTGATTAAAACGAAATATTTAAATATGTCCAATTTAAAAGTAATTAAAACCCCCTTTAAAATCCCTCAGGCCAGTCNTGGGGTCGCCAGCCGGCACTGTCTGGCTGACGGCACCCTGAGGAGACCCACTCTGTGAGAGCGTACAGGTCGGTGGGGGGTAATCTGTGGCAGGAGGCGGTCTCGAAGGTAACCAGGTCCGATGCCATGGAGCGCTTTAAAGATAATAATCAGCACCTTGAAGCGCACCCGGAAGGCCACCGGCAGCCAATGCAGCTCGACCAAAATGATATTGGTCTATAGTTTTTAATTTGTGTGAGGTCAGTATTGTCTTTAGGTATAAGAAAAATATTGGCTTCTGTCCAGGCATTTGGTATTTTTGTCACCAAAAAGGTTTCATTACAAAGATCTTTCAATATCGGACTTACTATATCTTGTAAAGCTACATAAAATTCTGCTGGGAGACCATCAGGTCCCAGAATTTTATCCTTCTTTTGCCTTTTTATTGCTTCTGTAATTTCCATCATTGTTATCTTCTCATTTAACATATATTGCATATTCTCTGGTATTTTTGGAAGATTCACTTTTTTTAAATACTCCTATATTGCCTCTTTAGAAACCACCTCCGCCTTGTAAAGTGTCTCATAGTAAGCATTGGCAATTTTTTTCAATGCGTCATTATGGCAATGTATTTCGCCTTTTGAATCCTGTAATTTACTTATCAATATTTTTTCTCTTTCTTTTTTCAATCTATATGCGAGCCATCTTCCTGGTTTGTTGGCATTTTCAAAAAAGTTCTGTTTAGATCGTTTAATCTTTGTGCCCTTATCTCCATCTCTAATAAATTTAATTTATGTTTTATTAATTCCATTTGTGTCTTCAACTTCTTCTTTTGTGGATCATTTTGTAGTTCAACTTCTAGATTACTAAATTGTTCTTTCAGCTTAAGCTGTGTTTGTCTCTTTTCTTTATTCTTTTTAGCAAGATAAGTTATAGCCAAATCTCTAAAATAAGCTTTCGCAGTGTCCCATACATTTTGAATAGAGGTTTCTTCTTTCTTATTTATTTAAAAAAAAATCCATTTCTTTCGTTGCAAATTGTAAAAATTCTTTTTCTTTCAATATAGATTTGTTCAATGACCATCTTAATTTTTTCCTAACTCCTTTCAAGGTCATTTTAAGTGGATTATGATCAGCCCAGATATTAGGTTCAATTTCAACCTCCTGTATCATAGTCTTTAAATCATGTGAAGTCCATATCATGTCAATTCTTGACCACGATTTATGCCTATTTGAATAAAATGTATATTGTGCTTTCTCTGGATTCATTTCTCTCCATATGTCTTGTATACACAATTCATCTTTCAACTTTAAAAAGGGCTTAGGTAAGATATTGCCTCCCTTTTTTCCTTGTTTGTGGCTTTTATAATCAACTATTACATTAAAATCACCAAGTATACAGAGATTTTGGTAGTTTAACTCCACCAATTTATCATATAATCGCTGAAAAAATTGATCTTGCTTCTCATTAGGAGCATATATCGCAATCATCAAAATTTGTTTTTGGTTCCATGTAATTTCCACCATTAAAATTCTCCCTTCTTCATCAGCGTAAATTTGTTTTGGGTTCATCTTTTCTTTTATGTAGAAAGCTATCCCTCTTTTCTTTTGCTGTGCTAGAGAAAAAAAAAGTTTACCTATCTTTGGTTGTTCTAAAATTCTAGAATGTTGTCTTTTAATATGTGTCTCTTGAAGGGAAATTATGTCCATTTTCAACTTTTGTAATCTATTAAATATTTTACTCCTTTTTGATGGGGAGTTAAGACCATTTATATTTATTGAAAAAATTCCAATCTCCTCCATAATTTCAATTGTGTTTAGACCTCAATCTTCTAGAGGAGCTTATCTGCCTCTGGTCTTTTGGTCTTACATCTTCCTCTGATTGAGTCTTTTTTGGTTCTCCCTCCTCTGTTTGTTTTGGTGCTCCTGCACCCATTGTTTCCTCCGGTTTCTTGGATTCAAAGTCACCTTTTTCTAAAAAAAACTCTGTGATTGTTATAAAATTCCTCTGCTTGAATTGGAGTATCCAATCTATATCTTTTCGAGTCCCAAAAAATTAATAAGCCTTCTGGGACCAGCCATCTAAAATTCACTCCCTTGTTAAACAGTTTCCTCATTAAAAATTGATATTATCTTCGAGCTTCTCTTATTCTTCTGGGAATCTGTTTAAGAACTACAAGTTCTTTATCTTTGTATTTCAGTGGTTGGTCTCTTATTGCTCTCAAGGTCTTGTCACGTATAAATCTTTTAAGAAATCTTACATGGACCTCCCTAGGAACTCTATTTCTTCTTGCATAGCTTGAATTAATTCTAAAAACCTGATCTATTTCTCGTTTCATTTGGTCCATTTCCATTCCAAGCAATTCCGCTAATAACTCGCTCATCAGCTCTAACAGGTTCTCATCCTTCTCTTCTATAATATTTCGAAATCTTAAAAAGTGTGATGCACTCTCCATCTCCATAACGGCCATGCTGTCTTCCAATTCCGCGTTAGCTTGCGCCAATCTCTGATTTTCCTCTTGCAAAGCTTCAATTTTCTGATCAACCACCACTGACTTATCTTCTATTTTTTGCATTCTTTGTTGAGTATCTGCCATCGCCTGTTGAAAGGTTTCCATTTTTTAATCCATTTTAAGGAGATCAATTTTCAAATCTTCATAATTTTTTTCCAAATCTTTTTTCATTTCCATTTTAGAATCTGCAATTGCTTGAAGTATGGCGTGAGTGTCCTTTTGTTGAGTTTCCTGTTGTAAAAATGTAGTAATAGATTTTGGGGGGGCTTGACTCACTGAGGTTGAAGCGGGGGCCGAGGAGCCCTTCCTCACCCCTTTAGCTAAATTTGAAGCACTCATCTAGTTATAATCCACCAGGTGGCCCGATGGCCAATTGTAATCCAGTGCCCTCCTATTACCAGGAGACAAGGCCAAGTAAAATAATTCCTTTAGGGGAGTAAAAAGAAGAACTCCCATAACCACCCAAAACAGGAGCAGAAGTAAAAGGAATAGAAAAAAATAGAAAAAGGAAACAACAGGAACAACAGGAAAAAAGAGAAAAAAAAATCTCCAAAAACAAAAAGGAGTGGTAATAGACTTATCTCCAAAAGACAAAACAAAAGAATAGTCAGACCCTCATGGAAAAAAGAGGGGAGACCCCAAAAGGAAAGCCAAAAAAGAAAAAAAAACAAGGATAAAAATTGCCAAGAAAAAGGAGCTAATATCCGGGTTATAGTCCAATTATATTTTATCCACATCAAAAAAAGGAACCGCCCAAAAAAGGAGTTCCCTTCTTCTTTTATAGATTTCCTTACTATAGGAAATATGCAGCTAGCCCAAAGGTCAGATAGAAAACTAAGCAGTCTCAGTAACTTTTAAAGAGAGATAAGAATGTCTGGGCATGCAGCCAAGTATCTGGGCGTTGAGCCAAGTTTAACAGCTGAATACACAAAAGTAGCAGAGAACAAAGGAAAGGAAAAAAAAGTGCTACAATGTAGCCACCAGGGAAGCTGTCTCTTTCCCGCAGTTTATTCAGAATGGAGACACAGTTTTAAAGTTTTAAAAAGAAGAAAAAATAGTTAGGATGGCTTTCCCAAATACAATATCCTTTGTTTTTTTAATTTCTCTAATAAAAAAAACCTTTAAAATAGTCCCGATTAAATTTCTTTCTTAATAATGAAGTCGCTTATACTGCCGCCTGTGCGGGAGGAGGGAGAGACAAAAAACCCTCCTCCTTCCTCCCTTCAAGCTTCCAGCTTTAGTTAAAGACAGGTTATTTATCTCAAAAGAAAATCCGCTTTCCACAAAGAGCAGAAGTATAGTCTCACCCAGACCGGCTGCTTGCTTTCGAAATCAGCTGTTTTCTGTCTCTGAAGATCAGCTGCTAATGGCGACTCGCATAAATCTGATCCGCCCTTCTTTTGCTGGTTCCTAGGGCAGCTTTGGGTTTGGAGAGCTGGCTACCACTGGCTCCTGTTCCCCAAAGATTCGCGCTTCAGCAGTCACCCCTCCAGGGTGGCTTTTAGCCCAAACGGGGGTGTTGAAAGCGAGACAGACTGAGGGCTGTATTAAGGCCATAGATGGCTGCATAAGCCGTAAGAGTGGACGGGAGGCGAATTTGGGGTAGAGCAGAAAACACGGGGGGAAGGTTGGGCCCCACGCTCGCCAGCTACCCTCCCAGCGCCCGCTGCTGCCCCGCTAGCCTTACCTTGGCCACCGCCCGTTCGGTGCGGCAGCAGGCAGGCCCAGGTGCTCCTGGGCGGCCCTCCCAAACCTGGCCCTCCCACCCCTGGCCCTCTTTTACTTACATTTAGTAATTGCTCAGCAGGGAGGGTTGGAAACTTCCAGAAAGCTCGCCTTAGCTGCAGACAACTTGCAGCAACGTTTGCCGACTGGGACTTTTGGCGGGCTCAGCATGGCAGAGACAGCCTGGACAATTCCTATTGGCTTTTGAAAGCCAATAGAATTAGACTCTATTCAAGAGAGTCTATTCTATTGGCTTTCAAAAGCCAATAGAATAAGAGGGAGTAGCACAGCTCATGAAAAAGGGGAAAAAAACAAAAACAAAAAAAATGCCGGACTGCGTTTCATAAGGATTCTATGAGGAAAAACTCCAGGACTTTGGCGACCCCTGTGAAATGGTCGTTCGACCCCAAAAGGGGTCGCGACCCACAGGTTGAGAACCGCTGGAATAGACTCTCTTCAAGAGAGTCTATTCTATTGGCTTTCAAAAGCCAATAGAATAAAAGGGAGTAGCACAGCTCATGAAAAAGGGGAAAAAAACCCAAAAAAATATGCCGGACTGCGTTTCATAAGGATTCTATGAGGAAAAACTCCAGGACTTTGGCGACCCCTGTGAAATGGTCGTTCGACCCCAAAAGGGGTCGCGACCCACAGGTTGAGAACCGCTGACATAGAGCAGCAATAAAGTCCGCAGCCGACTTTCCTGGACGTTGGTCCCGTTGCTTGAATGCATGACGCCATGCAATCATCGAAAGCTTTGGTTCAAAATGCTCTCTTAACATTTTCTTAAGTTCAGTATAAGCGATGGATTCCAACGGTGCTGGGGTGACCAGATTCTCAGCAATATCAAATGTCTCTTGCCCACAGACACAAAGTAACATTGCGGCTTTGAGCCCGTCCTCCCAAACTTGGTTTACCCAAAAGTAGTTTTCTACTCAGGCAACGTATGAACTCCAATGCTCAGGGTGAACTGTATCGAATTCGGACAGACGCCCAATCTTAGCCATCGTTCCTCCTTGGTGGCCTCGTCAATGCCTCGTGCTGCTCCGGCTTGCGAAGGGGTTCCAGAACGAATCTTGCCGAACTCTCCTCCAGCGTTTTTGTACTGGCAGGCAGAGTCGCACAAGTAAGAACGCTGAACTTCCAAGCCCTTCGGCCTTCCGTGGTGAGTCAGCCTACTTTTCTCTGCAGCACGATCCCATCCTCGTCACCAATGTTCTGTTCTGTGCGTTGGTAAGGCATTGAGACGAGGCAGGAGTAATAACAGTTGTTACTTTATTAAAGCTTCAACAGAAGCTCAACAGAACACACACAAGATGGCGCGGATCCCTTTTATACCTTTTTGCAGGGACAGTGTGATGACCCAGGGCCCCGAATGGAGGCAAAGCAATTAGCTGGTCAGAACAATTGTCTTTGTAAGCACTGGCAACGTTCACCCAACAGCCCCCACATATGCTGGCACAAGTTCAATAAAACAGTCAACGAAGTTAAACAGTTCTTTAAAGTAAAACAGATAACAAACAAGGATGTTCTTTTCAACGCCCAGCTTGCCTGTAACCTGCAAACTGCAAAACTGAGGACAGCACGGAGAACTCAGCAGGAAACAAACTTGATCCAAAATACAAAGAGTCCAGGTACAAGAGCTCACATCACAAGAGTTCATGTTTGTTCCCGGCAAATGCCCCACCCCACAACATCTCCTTAAATCCTACTCCCCAGGTGTGCCTTGTGGAGTGGGGCGTGACGCTCTCCTCCCAAGCAAGTGAGCCTGCCTCCGTTGTTCCCTCCTCCTCTCTGCTCTCCTTGCTCTGGGATCTGGTGGGGAGGGGCCTTGCTCCTTGCCTGAGCTTTGCCTTCCCTGTTCCAAACTTGAAGGGCCCTGGCCTGCTTCAGCCTGCTCCTCCCCACAGTCCTCCGAAGCCACAGACACCCCCTCCTGGGCCTCAACAGGGAACTCCATGTCGTCCTCAGAGTCAGGCTTGGACGGAGGCATGACAGACAGTGTCAACCAATAAATGCAATGTATTTTCCCGCTTTGCGCGTCCGCAATTGGCTGGAGACAGCCTGTCTGGCCCGGGCAGCCACGTGGTCTGCCCGGGTCTCTCTGCAGCTTCCTGCACCTGCTCTGTCAATCACAGGCCCAGGACATAACAGAGACGATGTTGGGAATGTGTTTGTTTCCTGAGCCAGCAGTGTGCTGCAGCTGCCAAAAAAGCCAACACAGTTCTAGGCTGCATTAACAGAGGGATAGAATCAAGATCACGTGAAGTGTTAATACCACTTTATAATGCCTTGGTATGGCCACATTTGTAATACTGCATCCAGTTTTGGTCACCACAATGTAAAAAAGATGTTGAGACTCTAGAAAGAGTGCAGAGAAGAACAACAAAGATGATCATGGGACTGGAGGCTAAAACATATAAAGAATGGTTGCTGGAATTGGGTATGGCTAGTCTAGAGAAAAGAAGGACTAGGGGTGACATGATAGCAGTGTTCCAATATCTCAGGGGTGGCCACAAAGAAGAAGGAGTCATCCTATTCTCCAAAGCACCTGAAGGCAGGACAAGAAGCAATGGATGGAAACTAATCAAGGAGAGGAGCAACCTAGAACTAAGGAGAAATTTCCTGACAGAACAATTAATCAGTGGAACAATGTGCCTCCAGAAGTTGTGACTGCTCCAACAGTGGAAGTTTTTAAGAAGAGATTGGACAATCATTTGTCTGAAATGGTGTAGGGTTTCTTGCTTAAGCAGGGGGTTGGACTAGAATGGGGCTTTTCAACCTTTTCACCCATTGTACCACTTTTAGGATATGGCACTATCCGAGTACCACCAGTCAGCTAGCAAGGTGTCAAAAACGTGACCCCCAAAAAAAGGAAAAAAGTGATAAAGTACAGGTAGTCCTCGACTTACAACAGTTCACTTAGTGACTGTTCAAAGTTACAATGGCACTGATAAAAGTGACTTATGACCATTTTTCACACTTATGACCGTTTCAGCGTCCCCAAGGTCACATGATTTACATTCGGATGCTTGGCAACTGGTTCATATTTATGATGGTCACAGTGTCCCAGGGTCATGTGATCCCCTTTTGCAACCTTCTGACAAGCAAAATCAATGGTGAAACCAGATTCACTTAACAACCTTTTATATCAGGCGTGTCAAACTCAATTTCATTGAGGGCCGCATTAGCATTGTGGTTACCATCGGGGGGGGTGGGGTGGTGTCCTTCCTTTTTCCCTCCCTCCTTCTCATTCCCATCTCCTTCCTTCCTTCCTTCCTTCCTTCCTTCCTTCCTTCCTTCCTTCCTTCCTTCCTTCCTTCCTTCCTTCTGCAGGGCTGTCAGGGCTCAGCATAATTGCCATGATCAGCGCTGGGAAGAAAGATAATTAAATCCACCCACCAAATCATCTTTTCACAGCCTTGGGGCTATGCAAAATGTGGCTGTTAACGATCCTGCCATACTCCTGGCAAGAACGACACCGAGGCAATCAAAGCACAGGCAGCAATGGCATTTACTTGAGGAATCGTTAGCATGCAAGACAAACAGGCAAAGTTTCCCCTGCTAAACAAAGTTCGCGCTGGGAGCAACTGCCTCCCAGCGCCTCTTAAATAGTCTCATGCAACCAGCCCCACCCTCATGCAACCAGCCCCACCCTCCACCCATCTAGCCAGCATCCGGTCGGAGATTCAATATAGGCCGGGGGCAAGCTCCATTAGCCTTTTGCTCGCTCACCCCTGCACTCTGTCCGAGCCGGCCTCCAAATGTGTCGGAATCCACGTCACACCCGGCTTCAGCGTTTCCACCATGTCCTGGCCAGGACACACCCATGAGGAGTTCAGCGGGCTGTCGGCAGACCAGCGCAAGCCCCAAAGCCGTCCAACGTTCCTGCCACCCATCAGCTGTTTGGCGGCTCAGAAAACACAGTCGGGAACGCTGGTAGGTCTTTTGTGAATCGCCGGCTCAGGGGAACATCACCGAAACGCCGGGCGTGCTTCGAGCCGCCATTGCCGGTTGCCTGGCCCCTGTCCTTGCTGCCAGTGTCCTCTCCCTGCGTGCCATCCTATCCTCACCCCCCCTATGTGTGTCGAGCCTGGAGGGCTTGACAGGCGGCCCCTCTTCCAGGTGTCCTCCTGGAAAGCAAGGAGAGATATGTGATTAGACATTCATTGTGGGGTTTGGTACGGTCCCCTTTCCCCCTGGCTTATGAGGGTGGTTGCGAAAGTACCGCCGTAGCAACCAAGGAGCGTCGACATCCACCTCCCCCACCCAGGAGGTCTCCGATATCGGGTACCCTTTCCACTGCACTAGATATTGTACACGGCCTCAGTGAAGCCGAGAATCGAGTATCTCCTGGATCTCATAGCGCTCACCCTTGACTGGCCCGGGCGACTGGCCCATACGCGTTAACATTGGTTTTGTCACTGGCTTTAAGAGGCTGCTATGGAAGACCGGGTGCACCTTGCCAAGGTTGCGGGGCAACTGTAACCGTACAGTCACCGGATTGATGACCTGTTGTATCCTGAACGGTCCCACGTATTTTGGGCCCAACTTTTTACATGGGTGGTGTAGCTTTAAGTATTTTGTGGACAACCAAACCATATCTCCTATCTGAAAGGGCTTCTGTGGGGCCCGTTTCCTATTGGCTTGTAGTTTTGAACTTTGTTCTGCTTTTCTTAGAGCTTTCTTTACTGACTCCCACACGCCTTGGATTTGGGATATCCACTCGTGTGGTTGACAAGGGGAAGAGGAAGAGGTTCCCTGCGGACAGTCAGGGATTGGAACATACTCCACCCCATGCACAACCCGGAAAGGCATGAAACTGTTGCTACTGTGGACCGTGTTGTTGTACACCACCTCAGTGAATGGCAGGAGGTCGGCCCAGTTTGTCTGTTGGTAGTTGTCGTGATTCCGTGCCAGCCTGTGTTCCCAACAGCTGAGTCTGAGGAATCTGAGGAGGAGGTGGAGGAGGCATTTGAAGGGCCAACAGAGTCAGAGGGAAGCTCTGATGAATTACAAGACTCATGGTTTGATGAAGAGCCTGGGCTCTCCAGTCGTGTTCCTGATGAAGCTCAGCTGCGTGAGGAGAATGAGTCAGACTCGGAGGACTCACACCTGATGGACATGCTAATTCAGGGCTTTTCAACCTTTTCACCTATTGTACCACTTTTAGGATAGGGCAACATCCGAGTACCACCAGTCGCCTAGCAAGGTGTCAAAAACTTGATGACCAAAAAAAAGGAAAAAAGTGATAAAGTACAGGTAGTCCTTGACTTACAACATTTCACTTAGTGACTGTTCGAAGTTACAGTGGCCCTGAAAAAAGTGCCCCCCAAGCCACAGCCGAGCAAGACACCTGTCTGCCCACCCGGCGGCGCTCTTCCTCTTGTCCAAGGTTTTCATTGTTGTGAGCATTTCTGTTGAGGATTGGCAGCGGGGGTGGGGTGGGGGGGTGTTTGGTGTTTATTCCCCCCATCTGCTGGGTGGTTGCAGCAGGTTTTGGTCACTTCACATGACCCTGGGACACTGTGACAATCATAAATATGACTCAGTTGCCAAGCATCTGAATGTAAATCACAAGACCCTGGAGATGCTGCAACATTCCAGCTGATCAGTACTTCTGGGCTCAGCAGAAGCTCCAGGATTAGCGCTGAGCTCAAGCTGAAGCCTGGCGCTGAACCTGGCGCTTCCACTGAGCCCTGACAGCCCTGCAGCTCCAGCCATCTCTCGCTCAGGCTTGTGCGGTGCTGCCACCGGTTCAGCTCATTCCCCTCCCCCGCTACCACTTTTCTAGGATGGTCACGTACCACCTGCCAGGTGCCAATGTACCACAGGTGGTACCCGTACCACTGGTTGAAAAGCCCTGTGCTAATTGATGCTCGCACATGCAGGCAATTAGCGAGAGTAAATCAGCAGCAGTCAATACGGCAACTCCAGGGAAAAAGGAGAAAGCACTGAGAGGCAACGCCTTGGGACTGCTGTATAAAAAGAGGAGGTGTGGGCGGTGCTGTTTGCTGAAGGCAACCATTTGCAAAGTACTTCATGGGATCCTGGTCTGTTCGTCTTGCCTGTGACTACTCTTCTGTTGCATCGTGTTTCATGTGGACTATTTCCTCCATTTGGATGGTGTTTTGCTGCTTTTGTTTATGGACTATTTGGCATGTTTGTCACCCATATTAAAAGGGGTTTGTTTTCTTTAAGTCTCCAGCCTATTTTATCAACAGGGGTTTGGTCCTTGTGCCTTTAACAAGGATGGCTATAGGCTGAGATAGAACAGTAGTTCACGTAACACCGCAGGAACTGTTCTACCATCGCGTTGGCTCGTTCGGCCGCTCCATTTGTGCTGGGGTGGAATGCCGAACTCAGGCCCTGTGATGAACCAATCGATGTGATGAACTCCCTCCAGAAATGGGCGAATTGCATACCTTGGTCAGATATGATACGCCGGGGTACCCCGTGCAACTGGTAGACATGCGTTATAAACAGTTTCACCAGTTGCCAAGCAGACGGTAACCCTTTGCACGTGACGAAATGTGCTTGTTTCGAGAACAAGTCTATCACTGTCCATATCACCATGTTGCCACGACTGTCTGGCAACTTGACAATAAAGTCCATAGCGATCTCTTCCCACAGCCGATTTGGGTCGGAAACCTGTTGCAGCAACCCAGGTGGTTTCCCTACCCGGGGTTTCGTGCATGCACATACAGGGCATTCCCGTATATACGCCTCCACATCTGTCTTCATACCTGGCCACCAGAACTGGTGCCTGAGCAAGTGCAAGGTTAAGAACCCGAAATGTCCGGCCTGTTTTACGTCATGACCCTGACGAAGGACTTTCACCCATAAGATTTCCGGGACGTAGAGTCTATCACCCTTCCATCCTAAACCCCCCCTCCTGGTCAATATATCCGGATGGGCCAACAACCAGGTATCGGAAGTGAGTGCACCCTGCAAGTCTTGTACCAGGTCTTCCATAGGTCGCACTCTCATGACTCTTTCGACCGATTGGCCGGACGGGGATATTATGGCCTGTACCACCTCCTCCCTCTTGCTATTGTATTGTGGCATACGGGATAACGCATCCGCCAGGAAGTTCCTTCCTCCGGGTACATACTTCAACTGAAACCGGAAACGTTGGAAATACTGCGCCCATCTCACGTGTTTCGGGGCCAACCGGCGAGGTGTTTGCAGGGCCTTGAGGTTTTTGTGATCGGTCCACACCTTGAATGGTTCTTTGGCCCCTTCCAGGAAGTGGCGCCATGTGGCCAACGCCCACCTCACGGCAAACGCCTCTTTTTCCCAGATTGCCCACCCTCGCTCTGCGCGGGTCAACTTACACGAGGTGAATGCACACGGTTGCAGAACCCCCTGATCGTTCTTCTGCAACAGCACCGCCTCTACCGCCACATCGCTAGCATCTGCCTGCACAACAAACTGGCTCTCCGGGTCAGGATGGCGTAGGACTGGCTGTCTCGAGAATAAAAATTTCAAAGCCTCAAAGGCCTTTTGGCAGGTAAGTGACCATGGTAATGGCTGTTTCGGACACGGTTTACTCACCGTGTTTTTAGTTCGGAGCAACTCCGTTAAGGGCAAGGCCACCATAGCGAAAGAGGGGATGAATTGGCGATAGAAATTTGCAAAGCTGAAAAAGCTCTGCAGCTGGCATCGTGTTCGTGGGGCTTGCCAGTCCAGTACGGCCTGCACTTTAGCTGGGTCCATCTCCACTCCCCCCCCCGATATTTTATATTCAAGGTAATCCAACCGGGTCTGGTGGAATGCGCACTTGGACAGCTTGACGTACAGGTGTTCCTGCAGGAGTTTATGCAGGACCTGGCATACCAACCGAATGTGCTCTGCCTTGTTTGCTGAATGTATAAGAATGTTGTCCAGGTATACGAGGACCCCCTGATACAAATGCTCATGCAGCACTTCATTGATTAGCTGCATGAACACTGCAGGAGCCCCCTGCAACCCAAACGGCATTACCTGATATTGGAAACTCCCTAAGGGGCTGTTGAATGCTGTTTTCCACTCATCCCCTTTCTTAATCCGTACCCTGTAGTGCGCTTCCCACACATCGAGTTTCATAAAGATCTTTCCCTTGGCCAAGTGAGCCAATAGGTCTTTCATCAGGGGAAGGGGGTATAATTTTTCTACACACACCCCGTTAAGACCCCTGAAATCTACACAGAGACGTAGCATACCGTCCTTTTTCTCTTTAAACAATACTGGCGCCGCGACCCGTGAACGGGCAGGTTGGATGAACCCCCTCGCCAAGTTCTTGTCTATATATCTCTGCAGCTCGGCCATTTCTTTTGGTGTCATGGCATACATCCGGGGCTTAGGGAGTTTCGCACCCGGCATGATGTCAATGGCACAATCGGTGGAACGATGAGGAGGCAATACATCGCTCTCTCGCTCGTTAAACACTTCCGCAAGGTCAGTGTATTCAGGTGGAAAGGTAACAGCCTCACCCTCTCCTTTGTCCTGTCTATCCTCACATTCCCTCCCTGCTCGGACCTGCTCATGGGGTGGCGGGTTCGGACCAACACCAATCCGCACCTTCCGATAACCACCCTCCCACCAGATCGTCGGGCCCCATTTATCCAACCATGCTAACCCCAATATAACGGCTTCCATCATTGAGGACACTACAATGAAATGGATGATCTCCCAATGGTCCCCCAACTCCATTCGTACAGGTTCAGTGATGTACGTGGCAGGGACCCCCCCAAGAGAGACCCATCCACTTGCTTGAACCGTACTGGCTTACGCAGGGCTCTCACTCTAATGCCTGCGTTACGCACCACAACCTCACTGATCAAGCACCGGGTACACCCGGTATCAATGAGAGCATTATACTCCCCCCAACGTCCTGACTGTGGACTGACCAACCCGATGGGGATGGTGAATGGGTGTATTGGCTCACTCACCATTGGGTCTTCCGGACTTCCTGGGTCCTCATCGTACACAAGCAGTTGAGGTCCCATCACGGCTGATACGTCTTCTGTCTTTGGCCGCTCCCCCCTAAGCACGGACCCCTCAGTCTGTTGGACTGCTGCCCTGGATTTCTCCGGAGTTCTTCTCAGGGTGCCTTTCGCAGGAGACTCCACCTTCCCTCTGGGGCATTCCATGGCGCGGTGACCCGGCTGGTTACAGCGAAAACACCGGAACGCCGGGCGAGGCTGTCCCGCTGATGGACCTGCCACCGGTCCTGAAGGCCTTGGCTGTTCGATACCTTTGCAGGGACCCACGGAACCATCACTCCTTGGGTGGAATTCTTGTAGACCCGTGTCCAGATCCGCTACCACATGGAACCATTCCTGCAGCCTACTTGGGACCCCGCGATATACACACGCCTGCCTTAGTTCCCTATCCAGACCCACCCAGAATTGGTGTACTAACAGGCATTCCAGCATAACTGCCAAATGATGGAGCTGACAGAAGCTATAAAAAGACAAAAAAATGACAAGACACCAGGCCCAGATGGGCTACCTGCAGAATTTTATAAAAGCCTACATATACTAAGCCCATTAATGCAAGAAGTATGTAATGAAGTATTAGTGGAGGCCAAACTACCAAATACATGGATAGAAGCCAGTATTACTTTAATACCAAAAGAAGATTCAGATTTGACTCAGATAAAGAATTATAGATGCAGCAGCCAAGGGATCGCGGGGCTCCACACCCTACGGCTGATTTTTTTTGTTTGGGGATCCTAAATGGGCCTAAACTCGCCCCAGAGAGGCGGCAAAGAAGGAGGGGTGCCCCACCAACTGTGGAGAGATGGCGGTTGATCTGGTCATCCGGGGAAAGCCCTCCAGAAACCAGCAGAAGGAAGGCTAGCTTCACTCCAGAGTCTAGCCCAAACAACAAGTAGCTGAAGCCAAAAAGCACTAATTTAAGCTTGATTGTAAAATTTGGAACTGGGTAAGAATACTGATTCTCTGTCTTCTACTTGATAATTGATTTCCTGGAAAAAAAACCCAAGAAGCAAAAATCTTCCAAAAGTAAGAAGGAGGGAGACTTTTGCTCCACCCTCCCACAGATGGAAGTGGCAAATTAAACTTTTATGGGGGACAGAAATACATTGAAATGAAATGAATATAACAGGGCTTTTCAACCTTTTCACCTATTGTACCACTTTTAGGATAGGGCAACATCCGAGTACCACCAGTCGCCTAGCAAGGTGTCAAAAACTTGATGACCAAAAAAAAAGGAAAAAAGTGATAAAGTACAGGTAGTCCTTGACTTACAACAGTTCGCTTAGTGACTGTTCGAAGTTACAGTGGCCCTGAAAAAAGTGCCCCCCAAGCCACAGCCGAGCAAGACACCTGTCTGCCCACCCGGCGGCGCTCTTCCTCTTGTCCAAGGTTTTCATTGTTGTGAGCATTTCTGTTGAGGATTGGCAGCAGGGGTGGGGTGGGGGGGTGTTTGGTGTTTATTCCCCCCATCTGCTGGGTGGTTGCAGCAGGTTTTGGTCACTTCACATGACCCTGGGACACTGTGACCGTCATAAATATGACTCAGTTGCCAAGCATCTGAATGTAAATCACAAGACCCTGGAGATGCTGCAACATTCCAGCTGATCAGTACTTCTTCTGGGCTCAGCAAAAGCTCCAGGATTAGCGCTGAGCTCAAGCTGAAGCCTGGCGCTGAACCTGGCGCTTCCACTGAGCCCTGACAGCCCTGCAGCTCCAGTCATCTCTCGCTCAGGCTTGTGCGGTGCTGCCACCGGTTCAGCTCATTCCCCTCCCCCGCTACCACTTTTCTAGGATGGTCACGTACCACCTGCCAGGTGCCAATGTACCACAGGTGGTACCCGTACCACTGGTTGAAAAGCCCTGGAATATAAGACTTAAATCTGGCTAAGCTTGAAATTGGAGGAATTAGTTAAGATTTTCTTTTCAAAAGATTATTGATGAAAACAGAAGAAAGTAATTGCTTATTTTGAAAACTGAAAAATGAACTGGTGCTGACTTCTAGTGGTGGATCAAAATATACAATTGTAGTTGCTCTGATACAGGAATTGGCAGAAAGCCCAGAAAAATATAACCTGTTTTTGTGATCTTCAATGTTTTAACTAAACAGAGAACAGCTGCAACAAAGAAAAGAAAACATTTTGGGCTATCTACAAAGCAAGAACTATAAACCTTAGGAAAAATACCTGATCTTCTTGGATTATAAATACTTATTGAACTGTGACTCTAAAGCTGTTTGCAGAGAAAGGAAAACTTTGATTTTTGGCTATCATGGAACATCAGAGATCTGCAGAAAGAACATATCAAGAAAAAACAAATACTTTCCAGGAGGAAATGTATGCTATGTTGCAACTAATACAAATGACAATGACTTCAAACCATGAGGAAATTAAAAACAACTTTGAAAATATATAAATGAACACATCTTCAATTTAACCTCAAAACAAAAAAAATCTCAGAAAATAAAAAAAAGAGAGTGATCAAGGACTTCCAGTTTGCCAATGCGGCCGCTGCGGATGCTGGAAGGCGAGCTCCATCTTCTGTGTTCGATTTTGCACTGCTGGGGGACCCTGGAAAGGGTTGAAAGTTTCCCTGTAGGGGCAACAAGCAAGGAGGGGATCCCCGCTTGATCGTGGGAGGGTGGTAGCCCTTCCGCTTGATCCGGGGCAGCCCTCCAAACCGGTGGACGAAAGACCAGCCCGTCACTAGGCTGCAGACAGCTGAAGTCAAACTTACCACCGGGCACTTCTAAAGCAGCACGGATGAGACTCGGTGAGATCTGAACCTCTCTTCAATCCTAACTATCTTTTCTACCTGTATAAGCTACCCAAAGTATTTCCCCCCCTGTGGAGAAAGGGAAGGGAAATCTTATCCCACCCTCTAAGAGCAGCGGTGACTGACTATTCAGGGGAGTTTAAAACGCTGAAAGAATAACCTTATTTTAACTGGATTTATATGTTTGTAAAATTTGGGGACCAAAAGATTTCTTATCCCTACTGAAGATTTGAGTTTTTACTTACAAAAAAGAAGTAAAATTGGAAAAAGAATTATAAAAAGTTTGGACTTAAAAAACCTTAAACAGCATTAGTGACATCTTGTGGCTAAATCTGATACTACAACCTGTTATTGTCTAAAAGAGACTTGGCTTGAAGCCCAGACTACAGATAAGACTCCTTCAACCTTGGCAGATATCAGCTGTGAGAAGCTCAGCTGTGTTCTATACCGAGTGATAAAATTATTTTCATCCCCTGATTGTAAAGCTTTTAATTTAATATACCACTAAGAGAATATGGATGAAGATCAGCAACATACTCTTTCTATGCTGAAAGCAATTCATGAAACTATTCTTACAGCCTCTGATGAACTAAGACGCTATAGAAAAGAACAAGATGTCAGCCTAGATCAGGGGTAGGCAACCCAAAACACTCAAAGAGCCACTTGGACCTGTTTCCCACTGAAAACAAAACACTGGGAGCCGCAAAACCCTTTTGATATCTAAAATGAAGATAACACTGCAGCCTGGATCGACAAAAATGAGGAAGGGGGGAGGAAAGCCGTAACACAGGTGGTTAGGAAGAGAAATGGGGAGAACGAACAACAAGGAGGTGCCCTGGGTATGAAATTAACCCCCCCCCAGCGTACGAACATCCCCCTCAGGAACCTTTAAGGCACCTGAAAAGTGACTTTGCCCGGGAACAGAGAAATAACATAACCAACTGTGGAACGGAGCCTGAGGGACAGGAGGACAAAAAATCGGAAGACCGTAGTAAAGAGGGACTACTCTCTAATGGCACCAGCAGACATACGATGATAACTCGATCAAGGCAGAAGGAGGGACAACACCCCCCTCCAGCGCAATTAACAATGCGCTGGCAGCAGACTGAACGAGAGAGCGCTAGTAATGGGATAGTTATGGAAGGCGCTGGTAGGAGTAAAAGGAGAGAACCCCCGCTGTGGCACGAGGGTAACAGCAGGCAGGAACGGAGCAGCGACGAGGCTTGTAAGAGCTTAGGGGAGGATCCCCCTCCCCCCCTCGGACCTGGCATGCAATCATACACGGAGTACTGGAGGTGCTGCACGAAGGCAGTGCTATAACAGCTAGCCCCTGAATATGCATAACATTACAACAGCGAATGGGGCGGTACGGGAGGAAACACAGGCTCGGAGAAGGAGAGGGGTGAACGATGACGTGAGCAATATGCTCGAAGTACGGCAGGATCAGCTGGGGCCAGTTTCACGCTCCAGGAGCCAGAAACAGACACTCGGCAATGGTATATAAGACCTCAATCGGTGTTTGCTTTTTAACCCTGACGATGTCAAACGTTTTGTTGACGAAAGCTAGGTAGATTAAATTCTATATTTTATATATATATATATACCAATAATAAATAAATAAAATAAGATATATATATATATCTTAAAAACAATTCTAAAAACCGATGACTGATTCCTGGGTGTGTTCATGATAAAAACATGCAGACAACAATGAGCACCAGGAAAAGTAAAAACTTTAAAAAGTTTTAATAAATAATGATCCAAGCTTTCACCGGCTCTCTGCCGGCATCTTCAGGGATCTGTGTAGGTCAATGGGCTTATATATATATAAGCCTATTACACTAAAAATCCGACTCTTGGGTATAGTCATGATAAAAAACCAATGAAAGCCGAACACCAAGAGGAATATAAAACTTTAAAATTTAATGGGCCAAGCTTTCGTCAGAATCCTCTGACATCATCAGGGCCTTAAAACAGCAATCTGGAAGAAGCCTTTATATAGCGTTCGCAGCCTGCATCCGGCTCCTGCGACGCGTTAACGGACCCAGCTGTTCCTGCCGTATCTGGAGCAAGGCACCTACGTCAACATAGGGGATTTCCTTGAGTGCCTTGCGCTTTCTGTTCTCCGTACTCTCCCTCCGGGTGGGGGAAACCTCCTTCATTTCATCTATCTGTAACGCACGAGTTTCTCTCTTCCTTCCTCCCCCTATTCCACAGCTCGGATTTAACATCTCTGTCTCCTCCACGGGGGTCCACCTTCCCTCCTCCCCCCTCCTTCATCTTGATCCCCTCTCCCAGAAACAACCCGTCTGTGCATAACATCCAAACAATCCACCCCCCGTGTCCCGGTGTTTCCGCTCTTTTGCCGGCATACTTTTCTCCGTTCCCCACATCCCTGGGCGTTTTTACATTCCCTCCGCAGGGGATCTCGTTCCCTTCTCCGGTGGGCACAAGCTGCTATGCCATGCCCGTCTGGCTTATAAGCCAAGGAAGTTTGTTGGGGCAGCTGTTGATCTGTGGGGCATGCAAATGCAACCCCTGGGGGGGAGGAGGGCGGGAGAAGGTGGTTGCCGTTGCCGTATGCCCCACGCCAAAGCCTCTCCATTCCCTCTCAGGGGGTCCTGTTTCTTACTCCAGCGAGATCGCGTCATCATAGCATGTTTACTTGATCTGCCGTTCCAAGGGATTTCCCTTGGGGGTTTTGGGTCCGTTGCAGTTATGACCTGCCGGCGAGTGGGATCACCCTCTGTTCGATCACACGGGGCGCCCCCTGCTCCTTTCTCACGGCAGGGATGCCAGTCATATCTCATCCTCCTCCGATGTTCCAAGGGGCGGCCCATGCACCACGTTCTAAGCGTCCGCTGTGCCGGGCACATCTCCACATGACGGTTGATGGATTCCTCCTCCGTAAACCATGCCTCCTTCAACAGCCGGCCCCCTTTGGTGCTGTCATTTGCTAAGACCTGGACCTGGTCAAAGTTAAAGCGGTGGCCACATTCGGCCATGTGTGACCAGACCTGGGAGTGCTGCTCCCCCCTTCTTATTGCCAGCTTATGCTCGTGTATACGGGTCCCCAGCCGTTTGGACGTCTCCCCCACGTAATTATGTGGGCAGTCCATGCAATTGATTCGATACACTACCGCTGACCTCTCGGTGGTGGGGAGTTGGTCTTTGGGGTGCATAATTTTAGCTCGCAGAGTCTGGTCAGGCCTATGGGCCACCTTGATGTTATATGGGGCAAGAAGTCTGGCTGTGGCCTCGGAGACATTGTGGATGTACGGGAGAGTAACACGCGTAAGTAGCTCCCGGGGTTGCTCCTCACGATTACGTTGGGGTCCAGTTACCTTGCAATGACGTCTCACAAAATTCAAGGGATATCCGTTCAGTCGGAAAACACGGTGCAAATATCGAATCTCCTCCATTCTAGACTCTACTGTGCTGCAATGTGACCGGACACGCCCAAACAGCGTTTTGACACACCCAACCTTATGGACTAGGGGATGGTTACTGTCATAGTGGAGGATGCGATTCGTGTGCGTGGGCTTGCGATAGACCTTTGTGCTGACCGACCCATCTGGTAGGCGCTGCACCAGAACGTCTAAGAAGGCTATCGCGCCCGGGATCTCATCCTCCACTGTGAACTCAATATCGGTATACACCGAATTCAGAATGTCCACAAAGCTGGTTTTGTCACTCCGTTTGACGACCACAAAAGTGTCCACGTACCGAGCCCAAAATTTGGGTTGGTACTGGGACATAGCTACACGCTCCAACTGCTGCAAATGAAACCCCAGGGGTTGCATTTGCATGCCCCACAGATCAACAGCTGCCCCAACAAACTTCCTCGGCTTATAAGCCAGACGGGCATGGCATAGCAGCTTGTGCCTGCCGGAGAAGGGAATGAGATCCCCTGCGGAGGGAATGTAAAAACACCCAGGGATGTGGGGAACGGAGAAAAGTATGCCGGCAAAAGAGCGGAAACACCGGGACACGGGGGGTGGATTGTTTGGATGTTATGCACAGACGGGTTGTTTCTGGGAGAGGGGATCAAGATGAAGGAGGGGGGAGGAGGGAAGGTGGACCCCCGTGGAGGAGACGGAGATGTTAAATCCGAGCTGTGGAATAGGGGGAGGAAGGGAGAAACTTGTGCGTTACAGATAGATGAAATGAAGGAGGTTTCCCCCACCCGGAGGGAGAGTGCGGAGAACAGAAAGCGCAAGGCACTCAAGGAGATCCCCTATGTTGACGTAGGTGCCTTGCTCCAGATACGGCAGGAACAGCTGGGTCTGTTAACGCGTAGCAGGAGCCGGATGCAGGCTGCAAACGCTATATAAAGGCTTCTTCCAGATTGCTGTTTTAAGGCTCTGATGATGTCAGAGGATTCTGATGAAAGCTTGGCCCATTAAATTTTAAAGTTTTATATTCCTCTTGGTGTTCGGCTTTCATTGGTTTTTTATCATATATATATATATATATATATATATATATATATATATATATATATATATATATATTTTCTGAGGTTTTCGCGGGTGTTTGTACGTAGGTCTTTAGTTATTCGGGTTTTCTCCCGCGTAGAATTAGAAGTACCTTGGCGACGTTTCGACGAAGTCACATTCGTCATCTTCAGGCTGGTGTCTTCAGCTTCGTGCTTCTAGGAGTAATGTGTGATCGCAGCTGTTTCTTCCTTTTAACTGCCAGTGGGGTTTGAACTGATTGGGTGGGAGCTTGACTGTGTTCTGATTGGGTGGAGGTGTGTTCTGATTGGTTAAGGGGCTTGGCTGTGGTCTGATTGGATGGGGGGTTGGCTGTGGTCTGATTGGATGGGGGAGTGTTCTGTTTGGGTGGGGGCTTTGTTGTGCTCAGGTTAGTTTGAGTTGCAGGGGGATTTGAGATGGTTGCTTGGGGGGGTTATATTTGTTTTGGATAGCAAATAGTAGTTGTTTGGCGAGAAATTTGGCTAGGTTTTGTAGAGGTGAGCCTATGGAGCTGACTATGGGTCTAAGTGGGGTTCCTTCTTTGTGTATCTTGGGGAGACCATAGAGCTTAGGGCATCTGGATGATTTCTCTCTGGGAATGATTCTTTGCTGAATCTCTTCGCTGATGGGGGAGGCTTTTATTTTGGATCTAGTGGTTTTTTCCAGATAGGTGGTGGGATCTGTGTTTAGGGGTTTGTATGTGGAGTCTTGGAGTAGGTTGGTTAATTTGGTTTGGTAGTCAGATGTGTTCATAACCACGAAGCTCACCATCTCAAATCCCCCATTTGTACCGTTCTGGTACAACGCCAACGTGACGGAACCTTGAGGACCAGGGTTCACCGCAAACCCACTCACACCGACAGGATCCTACACTATGATAGTAATCATCTGGTGCTCCACAAGGCTAGCTGTGTCAGGACACTCTTTAAGAGGGCTGACTCGCACTGCAGCATGGCTAGGGCCCAAAGGGAGGAGAGGAAACATCTTGTGAAGATATGCAGGCGTAATGGATACCCCATGGGGTTCATCAGGCACCATAGTGCACCACGTAGACCTCCTATTGGACCCCGTACCGAGGAACCAGCAACCCAGATGACCCGTGTCACCCTCCCCTATATTAGTAATGTGTCGGAGGCCACAGCCTGCCTGTTGGCACCCTATAAGGTGAGAGTGGCACACAACCCCAATCAAATGCTGAGATCCAAAGTGATGAGACCGAAAGATCCTCTCCCCACCATAGAGAAGTCGGGGGTTATCTACAAAATTAATTGTAATGGTTGTCCTGCCAACTACATAGGGGAGACATCCAAAAGGGTTAAAACCAGGGTTCATGAGCACCAATTGGCTGTTAAGAGAGGTGAACAATACTCCCAAATAGCGGCACACATGGTAGAGTCGGGGCATGGATTTGATTTCAACAATGCACAGGTGATTGCTACGGACAACACGAAAGGGGGCCGACTCTTAAAGGAGGCCTGGCTCTCCGAGGGGTCCATTAACCGTCACGTGGACCTGTGCCCTGCGCATGTAGCCTTAAGACAGTGGTTCTCAACCTGTGGGTTGGGACCCCATTTGGGGTCGATCGACCATTTCATGGGGGTCGCCAAGCAAGGCTGTCCGCCATTTTTTTTGTCCGCCATTTTTTTTGTCCATTTTTTTCCCCTTTTCTGGCGGTGCCTTACCTCCCTTGGGCTGGGCCAGCTGATGGTCGGCCTGCTCCGTCTCTGCCACTTGCCAGCTACGCCTCGGCCGGCGCAGGGGGCGGAACCACGCATGCACGGCACTCCCGGGCAGGGAAAGTCCTCGACTTACGACCGGTTTAGTCCTCGACTTATGACCGGTTTAGTCCTCAACTTATGACCGGTTTAGTCCTCGACTTACGACCGGTTGGGGTCGCGGCATTAAAAAGGTTGAGAACCACTGCCTTAAGAGCATGGACTATGGGAGGTTGGTCCCTAAAAAGGAAACGACCCAACATCATTGCGCACGTCCCAGAGAGGAAGGCAATGAAAGGTGCAAGCCCCGAATGTGCCCGAATAGGGAGTAGCCAACAGTCAAATAACCTGCTGAGCACGGAGATACACCCTCATCCCCAACGGATGGAAGAGCGTACTAATGTTAGAAGACCGGTTGGGGATGGTTTAAGTGATCCCTGGTGCCCGATGCAGAGTCCTACCAAAATATCACTTCTCGTTAAGGCTGGGGAACAAAGTGACTGTGAAAGGAGAGGGTCTGGCACCACCCCCTTTCATGATGCTGTAATTGACTTCACTCATGTTGCCACCCCCATGAGATATCCCCGCTCCAGGAATGCAGGGGAACCACGAGAAAGCAAAATGATGACGGTTTATAACCTCAGAACGTCCACACGCTCCCAGAGGTATCCGCCTAGGAACAACTCCCCCTGTAAATGTACAAAAAGGCATAAGAACTGTGAGCCAAAAAGCTCCCTCTCCTCGGCACGGGAGACGCTCGCACAGCCCCAAGGAACAGAGGAATGTGAGCAAAAGGGAGAGGACGCTCCCCCCACAACGAAAGCACCGTATAGCAAGAAGGATGATGAGGCTATGAGTATGGGCGTTGGGGCGTGCTTCACGTCGTCAGCTGATCTCCACCAAGGCACCGTGCGGACGAATTCCGAGAAAACCGTCACACACGCCCCCATGGATGAGAGACTGGATGGGGAGGTCGGGAGTGGGGATGACAAGAGGATGCTAAAGAACAGAGCTGGTGACGGGAAGATCGTGATGGAACCTTTGGGGGTGGAGGAGCGGGTTGTGTGTTTGCCTGTGGGAGTAATGGGTGAGCAGAAGGAAGGGGGGAGGGAGGCCACGGCGGAAGCTGAAAGGGAGAACAGGGAGAGTGAACAGCAGGATTCACTCTCAGCTACGTTGAGGGTGAATGCACATCCTCAAGGAAGAGAGAGAGGCACACACAAGGAAGAGAGTGCTCCCCCCATATCGAGGGTGCCGTATGAGAAAGAAAAGGATGGGATCGCAGCGACGAGCATTGGGGCGTGTCTCGCGCCGCCAGCTGACTCCCGTCGAGATAACTCATGGGTAAACTTGGATGCAACCATCGCACACACTCCCATGGATGAAGGATTGGGTGGGGAGGCTGGCAGAGAGGGGGGAGGAAGTTGATGAAAGCAGCCTGGAGGAAAGCGGTTTGGGATGGGACGGTTACAACGCAAACTTGCATAGTAGAGGAGCGCAGCATGCGTGAGCCTGCTGAGAAGATAGACGGGAATGAGGAAGGGGGGAGGAAAGCCATAACACAGGTGGTTAAGAAGAGAAATGGGGAGAACAAACAACAAGGAGGTGCCCTGGGTATGAAATTAAACCCCCCTAGTGCACGAGAAAAAAAGGGCAAAAACAAGGGTGAGGGAGAGGAAAGAAAAAACGTGACAGCTTGTGATATGATGATTAAAACTCGAACGCGGGTGGATCGATTGGGCCCGATTACAAGGTCTAGAAGCCGGGTGCAAAAGGCACCACTCCTATAAATAGCTATCCGAAAGCTTGGTGTTTTAAATTTTATTAAAACTTTTTATAGGTTTTTAAAGAATTTCCTGGTGGTCTTACAAATATATATATATATATATATATATATATATATATATATATATATATATATATATATATATATATATATATATATATATATATATATATATATATATATATATATATATATATATATGTAGGTCTTTGGTCATTCGGGTTCTCTCCCGCGTAAAATTGGAAGTGTCCTGGCGACGTTTCGACGAAGTCACATTCGTCATC